>NC_052335.1:7503046-7665546 GCF_016432855.1 Salvelinus namaycush
TGTTCATTTCATACAAAAAATGGCCCTGGAATCAAATGTTTTCCCTGTGGCCTAACTCACAAGTCACAACCGTCCTAAAACGTATGATGGTGTACACACACACCACACACACACACACACACACACACACACACAGGCTGAATAGGGAGCATAACTGTACTTCTAAATTAGTCAAACCCAAAGGAACAATTAGCCACTCTTCCATTTCCTCCCTCCCTCTGCCAGCCAAGTCTAGACCAATGACACAGAGCAACATTGTTTTCCCAAATAATTTATCACTTGAAAGGATGAATTGATGCAAGGCCTGCTAGTTCTGGCTGAAATTGATGCAGAGCCAATTGGCAAAGACACCTCGCATACTTCTGTCTTTACCCCTCACTTAGGCATACTGGGCTGGGGTTTCTGTGGTAGCAGGGCAGAGGGAGAGGACCCAGAGGGCTTCTGTTAAGCAGGGGTTTGGATCAATTCCATTTCAAGTCAGTTTATTCAGGAAATAAACTGAAGTATCAATTCCAGTTGGTTGCCTATCTGGTAGATACTGGAACTGTTTAAAAAAGTGTCATCACATATTGGATCCGTGCCCAGATATACTACCTTCAACCTCAGGATGAAAACTATTAGCAGTTCTTAAAACAGGTTCAGCGTCTTAGAGTAGGAGTGCTGATCTTGTATCAGTTTAGCCTTCTTAGATCATAATGAATACGATTACATGACGGTGGGGGGGGACCTGATCTTAGATCAGCACTCCTTCAGGGCTGAGAAGCTGGGCCTGAGTTAATAAGTAACGCGCAGAAAAACCAGGATCTCTCTAGGCTTTTAGTTTGGCTCCCTCTCTATCACGGGATGTTGCTTCCAAACACAGAGGGCTTGGCACAGGAACACCAGCTGTAATAGAATGGTTGTTCCAAGTAATTCACCTCTGCTTCCTCCCAGCCTGGTTTTCTCTCCTTCTCCCCCACTAGCTCGTGCCCTCTGTATGTTTTCTGTCCTTTGCTGGGTCTGGGTGTGGTTGGGGAAATATGCCTACAGACAGATGTGCGCACAACCGCGTACAAACGTACACACACTCACGGACAGATTGATATGACGCAAACAGACGGTGCATTACAATCATTCTTCAACACAAGCAGGACCAACAAAAGAAACATTGCCACATGCCAAGTTCCCCAAATTATACTATTAGATAGCAATAAACAATGTATTCTGTGGTGAGGTGTTTAATGTCAAAGGTGTTGTGGTGATGGGTTAATTATGGGGCACAGGCAGGCCAGCGAAAGCCTGTGGTAGCGAGCTAGTGAATGAGAAAAGAGTGGGTGCTTTATGAGCCCCTGTGCGTGCCGTAGCCAGAGCATCCCTGCATTTTGTGGAGGCTCAGCTCAGCTGTGTGTGAAAGCGCTGACTCAGCCAAGCCCCGGTCCTTCACAGCTCGGCTGTGGAATTTGGATTGGAGGTGCAATGTGAGGAATACAGCAGCTGTTTAGGGGCTAGCTCTTTGTCCTTCCCTGTCCTTTCTCTCTCTCTCTCTCTCTCTCCCATGCTTTCTTTCCTTCTCTGTCTTTCCATCTCTCTCTTGCAATTTCTCTCCATCTTTCTTTTTTCCATCTCTTTCTTGCACCCTCCCCCGTCACTCCGTCTGTGTCTGTCCCTCTCTTGCCCCCTTCTTTTGCTCTCCATCCATCCCCACCCCCTTTCTTGGTTTCTACTCCTCCATCCCTCTCCCTCCTTCCCATCCTCTCTGAGGCCCTGTGTTCAGGTGTGGTGGCTAGTCAGTGTGTGTGTTGGGTATGGCGGCTGAGCCGGTGTGACCGTGACGGTGCAGCAGCCGCCCAGAGCCCAGCGGTGTTCAGTGTTCTCTGACAAGCACTGCTGCTGCTGAGTCGCATCGCTGCTGTACAACACAACACAGAGCTCTGTAGCTATCTGGTTGTACACACTGTTTATGTATACAGTATGTAAGCCTATATCAGGGACTGGGACACACTGTACCAGGATCAGTGGCAATGGACAGGATAGTGCCCATTTTAGAAGTAGAATGGAGGGAATCCGTGGTTATAGACAGTCAAATAAGGAGGCACTGTAGTCTATTGTTTTGGAATGATAAGAAAGGCATTTCATTGTGAGAAGTACAGGCTACTAATTAATGAAATGTTCCAAAGGTTGGGGTGACTGGCGGCCATCCACGTATTGTGGAGTACTGCTTTGAGTTGCAATGTCTGTCGTTCTTTTTTCTGATCCTACACTACCTAACCTAGCATTTCGCTGGGAGTGGGTAGATTGTGCCCTTGACTTTTAGTACGTTGGTGATTTTGAGGGTGACCGTATCTATTTTAATTTGACACGTGCAAGCCAAGCGCCACCACTGCTATCGGTAGCACTGTCAAAGCAGTACAAAACAAGTTGGCAAACAAGCACACACCGGCCACGAACGATGTGTTTACAATACCACGTTGGTGAAAATAGACCAAATTATTAGGGCGAGGGACATGGGCCACTAACAGCTTACTACACAACACACACTTATTATTCATTTCTTAGCTACAGTATACATTTCTCCCTGGCATATTACATCATTTATGCAGCAGCATACAAGACATTTTTGGACTCGCCTTGTGAAGGTGGCGCGGCGGGCCTTTGTGGGCAAATTTTGTCATTAAACTTTGTCATCAAAGTCTGGCGTTCTCTGGATTTATGGTGGGAACTCTATTGAATAGCAGGCTAATGTTAGTGGTTTCTTTGCAGTGCTTGCAGTTAGCCACTGATTTCTTCCAAATGAGTCATTGTTGAATTAGCGATTTCCAACTTGTTGCGTAATCTTTTTGTCCAATGGCTGATGAGCACCGATATTATAGGTTTTATCTATAATTTCTCTTCATTATTTCTCTTCATATGACAAGGATTAAAAAGGTTTTGCCAGTAGATTGTCGACTTGATTCATGATGATGACTGCTAGCTAAGACTTTGAAAGTAAGATGTTGACATGATCAGTCCAATCAAAGCTACTGTACATATAACGTGATTTGACATAATTTTGTATGTCGCCAATGACCTTGAGCCTTCGTGGATGGGCACTTGTAATAACTTTATGGCAGGACCCAAAGGGCTGACATTTTGGATGTCTACCCTTACTAAGGACTTAAACTTGGCGATGACGTACTGTCCCCATGAGTGACAGAACTCTGAGCTAATCACGGCGCAGTGCTCCTATTTTCTGCTGGCTCACCCCACCACCACAGAAAGCACTGAGCTAAGCTGAAACACCTGCATATTGGAGCTGCCTTACTCAAGAACACAAAAAAGAGACCGTGTGTATACGGATTTATTAACTGAATGATTCATATGTGACACACATTAATGCCAAAATAACATGCAAAACAGGCATGCCCCAATTATTATATATATTTTTATATATTCAATTATTTTTTTTGCTAAAAATGTGCTCTGCCCCACCTGCTCTGAATGACGGGTCGCCACTGGGTCCAGTACTCATTCTTCAAATAATAAAATTGATCTGGTGGTGGTGGCTAACCTCAACGTTGTTGTCAAGCTTGATTTTCCTCATAAAATGAATCTCCTGTCCTTTGCAGACTAATCACATTACCTGTCTGTCAGCAAGTTGCTTTCTGTACTACATGCGGTCACATGGTATGTATGAGGTAGCTCTGACGTAGTGAAGGTGTTTGCGGGTTCTTCTACTCAGAAGTGTGTGTGTGTGTGTCCCTCGCTTACGTGCCTTTTTGACGAGCAAAACCTTTTATGGACGATACTTAACCCCCCCCCCCCCCCCTGCACTCAACTTCATCTAGATACATTTAGTTTCCTAGGCCTATTTGTCAGGGAAACTGAAGCAAGCTGAAGCCTGTTGCCTGTTTCTGTTTGTCTTTTATTTATGTGAAACAATGTTGTACCTGTTTTCTGCTTTTCATTAAGTCATGCGTAGCTGTTCTTTATATGGCTTAAAATACATGTGTTGATCTGGGAAGAATATTATAAATTAGAGGTCGACCGATTATGAATTTTCAACGCCAATACCGATTTATTGGCGGACCAAAAAATGCCGATACCGATTAATCGGCCGATTTTAAAATAAAAAATATATAATAATAATAATAATAAAATAATAATAAATAAATAAAAAATATTTTTTTAAATGTAATTGTAATAATGACAATTACAACAATACTGAATGAACACTTATTTTAACTTATTATAATACATCAATAAAATCAATTTAGCCTAAAATAAATAATGAAACATGTTTAATTTGGTTTAACCTCTAATTCCTCCCAAACCCGGATCCGGAAGCACCCCCATCAGTAAAAAAGCTGACTAGCATAGCCTAGCATAGCGTCACAAGTAAATACTAGCATCTAAATATCATTAAATCACAAGTCCAAGACACCAGATGAAAGATACACATCTTGTGAATCCAGCCATCATTTCTGATTTTTAAAATGTTTTACAGGGAAGACACAATATGTAAATCTATTAGCTAACCACGTTAGCAAAAGACACCACTTTTTTTACTCCACCATTTTTTTACTGCATCAGAAGCTATCACAAATTCGACCAAATAAAGATATAAATAGCCACTAACCAAGAAACAACTTCATCAGATGACAGTCTGATAACATATTTATTGTATAGCATATGTTTTGTTAGAAAAATTTGCATATTTCAGGTATAAATCATAGTTTACCATTGCAGCCACCATCACAACTCTCACCAAAGCGACTAGAATAACTACAGAGAGAAACGTGAATTACCTAAATACTCATCATAAAACATTTCTGAAAAATACACAGCGTACAGCAAATGAAAGACAAACATCTTGTGAATCCAGCCAATATTTCAGATTTTTTAAGTGTTTTACAGCGAAAACACAATATAGCATTATATTAGCTTACCACAATAGCAAACCACACAACAGCATTGATTCAAGCCAAAAATAGCGATAACGTATAACCCAGCAAAAGATATTAATTTTTTCACTGACCTGCTCAGAATTCTTCAGATGACAGTCCTATAACATCATATTACACAATACATATAGAGTTTGTTCGAAAATGTGCATATTTAGCGGCACAAATCGTGGTTATACAGTGAGAAAAGTAGCCAAGCTGCAAAGAAAATGTCAGGAGAAATCTTGGGAAAGGCACCTATTCTAATCGATAACTAATCATAAACTTGACTAAAAAATGCAGGTTGGACAGCAAATGAAAGATAAATTAGTTCTTAATGCAATCGCTGTGTTAGATTTTTAAAATTAACGTTACTGCGCATACAGCGTGCGCTAAAGCGAGACCGCACCGAAATTCATGGCGGAATTATTGTTTAACATTTGTCAACATAAATACGAATTAACAGCATAAAGACTTCTTACTATTTGACGAGCTTCCATCAGAATCTTGGGCAAGGTGTCCTTTCTCCAGAACAATCGTCTTTTGGTTGAAAGATGTCCTCTTCTCCTGTAGAAATAGCAGCTAACGCTAGCTATGTGCCGGAAAGGTGTCCAACTCGTGATAGCGCGTCACAAAGAAATTCCAGAAAATCGCAATAAACTGATATAAACTGCTATAAGTCGGTTTAAATTAACTACCTTATGAAGTTTTTAAGACAAAAATCAAATTAAATCAGAGCCGGAGATATAGAACTGCTAAAACGAAAGCTTTTCAGGACGCCATTGTGATGTCCCTCCTGCGCCAGGCGCCCCGTTGAAAAGGTCGGACCTTCCGTTCCACGGGCTTTTATAGTGCCCCAGATGGTGCAATCCACTCCATTCAAATTCTCACCGCTTACTGACATCTAGAGGAAGGCGTATGCAGTGCATGTACCCTCATAGCTTACATGGGAATTTATAAACTGACCCTAAAACAGAGACCTCGATTTCAGAAATCTCACTCCTTGACAGGAAGTGTGCTGCAGAATGAGTTCTGTTTCACTCAGAGAAATAATTCAAACGGTTTTAGAAACTAGAGAGTGTTTTCTATCCAATAGTAATAATAATATGCATATTGTACGAGCAAGAATTGAGTACGAGGCAGTTTAATTTGGGAACAAATTTTTACAAAGTCGAAATGGCGCCCCCCTATTGACAAAATTAAGTAATGCAAAAACAAAGTGTTGGAGAAGAAAGTAAAAGTGCAATATGTGCCATGTAAGAAAGCTAACATTTAAGTTCCTTGCTCAGAACATGAGAACATATGAAAGCTGGTGGTTCCTTTTAACATGAGTCTTCAATATTCCCAGGTAAGGTTTTAGGTTGTAGTTATTATAGGAATTATAGGACTATAGGCCCAAACTGTTGCATATACTCAGACTCTGCGTGCAATGAACGCAAGAGAAGTGACACAATTTCACCTGGTTAATATTGCCTGCTAACCTGGATTTCTTTTAGCTAAATATGCAGGTTTAAAAATATATACTTCTGTGTATTGATTTTAAATAAGGCATTGATGTTTATGGTTAGGTACAGTCGTGCAACGATTGTGCTTTTTTCGCAAATGCGCTTTTGTTAAATCATCCCCCGTTTGGCGAAGTTGGCTGTCTTTGTTAGGAAGAAATAGTCTTCACACAGTTTGCAATGAGCTAGGCGGCCCAAACTGCTGCATATACCCTGACTCTGTTGCAAGAGAAGTGACACAAAGAAATTCATGTTAGCAGGCAATATTAACTAAATATTCAGGTTTAAAAATATATACTTGTGTATTGATTTTAAGAAAGGCATTGATGTTTGTGGTTAGGTACCTTTTTCGCGAATGCTCACCGCATCGATTATATGCAACGCAGGACACGCTAGATAACTACACATGGTTGATGATATTACTCGTTTATTTAGTGATTATGATTGATTGTTTTTTATAAGATAAGTTTAATGCTAGCTAGCAACTTACCTTGGCTTCTTACTGCATTCGTGTAACAGGCAGGCTCGTCGTGGAGTGCAATGAGAGGCAGGTGGTTAGAGCATTGGACTAGTTAACCGTAAGGTTGCAAGATTGAATCCCCAAGCTGACAAGGTAAAAATCTGTCGTTCTGCCCCTGAACAAGGCAGTTAACCCACCGTTCCTAGGCCATCATTGAAAATAAGAATGTGTTCTTTAACTGACTTGCCTAGTTAAATAAAGGTGTAAAAAAAAAAAAATATCGGCCAAAAATACCGATTTCCAATTGTTATGAAAACATGAAATCGGCCCTAATTAATTGGCCATTCCGATTAATCGGTCGACCCCTATTATATATAGGCTGTAGCGTCCCTGATTTTGATCAGTTCTGAAAACAAATCTGACACACAGAAACGTGTGAAAACAGTAATTCATTACCTTCATTTTTTCTTACTAGAACTTGCTGTAAATAAAGCAGACATTAGCACTGTTAATCACTTCACTGTCATTCAGAAATGATTTACTGGATCAGCTGATGGTCGACAATAGGCCTGTCACGGTAGCAGGCCTTACTAAACAGCTCGCCACCAAAATGTACGTCCAACAAGTAGGCTGTTAGCCTATGCATCATTATTTAAGAACGACTAATCAATTTAACGTGACTCTTTCGGTTAGGCCTATGCTATAGAAGCGTTAGATCTTTGCAGTCACATACATCATTTTGGTGATGCGAACACTGATCACTGATGAATGTTTGCCAGCTGCCATTTAGCGCTTCATCCGATTATTGTCCCGCTGATGGCCAATCAGGTTTCGATATTGTTTTCAGATGATTGATTAGAATGATGCTTCCAGAACATTCACACCTATCTAAAGTGTTCAATCAGCACGCAGTCTGGAAACTTTCCTTCCTGTGCAGGTCAGTCACCTTCTCCCATTTTTCATATAGAAATAAATGCAGCCAATTAATAGACTTTCCATATTGGTGCCGATCACTAGTAGCCTAATAATACTCCTCCAATCTATGGAGAGAAATTCAGTAGACCTATGTTGCTGACAAACAGCATGTTGGGGGGAGTAGGCCACTATGCCGAAGTTCTTTACCCTAAACTCCTCATTCTGAAAATGTATGAATCTGCACAGTGCTTTGCTATTCAACGTATAGGCAGGCCTATGCCTCTACCTTTTCAAAGAAATAATATTATTGTAAGCCTAGTTTTATGATATTGATAATTCGATTCTAGATCATATGCTTTCTGTGACTTGTTCAAGGTAAAAAAAATTGTAGACGAAGAAGAGAGATCAACCTGTGAAATAAGATTAACATGGCCTACTTAATAATAAAAAATTGCCTGCAGTCTCCATCTAATGTTGCAGACTCGAGCGCGCGCGGACATAAGAGTCGCCTACGAAGGAGTTCGCTGTAGAGTCGCCTACGCAGGAGTTCGCTGTAGAGTCGCCTACGAAGGAGTTCGCTGTAGAGTCGCCTACGCAGGAGTTCGCTGTAGAGTCGCCTACGCAGGAGTTCGCTGTAGAGTCGCCTACGAAGGAGTTCGCTGTAGAGTCGCCTACGAAGGAGTTCGCTGTAGAGTCGCCTACGAAGGAGTTCGCTGTAGAGTCGCCTACGAAGGAGTTCGCTGTAGAGTCGCCTACGAAGGAGTTCGCTGTAGAGTCGCCTACGCAGGAGTTCGCTGTAGAGTCGCCTACGCAGGAGTTCGCTGTAGAGTCGCCTACGAAGGAGTTCGCTGTAGAGTCGCCTACGCAGGAGTTCGCTGTAGAGTCGCCTACGCAGGAGTTCGCTGTAGAGTCGCCTACGCAGGAGTTCGCTGTAGAGTCGCCTACGCAGGAGTTCGCTGTAGAGTCGCCTACGCAGGAGTTCGCTGTAGAGTCGCCTACGAAGGAGTTCGCTGTAGAGTCGCCTACGCAGGAGTTCGCTGTAGAGTCGCCTACGCAGGAGTTCGCTGTAGAGTCGCCTACGAAGGAGTTCGCTGTAGAGTCGCCTACGCAGGAGTTCGCTGTAGAGTCGCCTACGCAGGAGTTCGCTGTAGAGTCGCCTACGAAGGAGTTCGCTGTAGAGTCGCCTACGCAGGAGTTCGCTGTAGAGTCGCCTACGCAGGAGTTCGCTGTAGAGTCGCCTACGAAGGAGTTCGCTGTAGAGTCGCCTACGCAGGAGTTCGCTGTAGAGTCGCCTACGAGAGTCGCCTACGCAGGAGTTCGCTGTAGAGTCGCCTACGCAGGAGTTCGCTGTAGAGTCGCCTACGCAGGAGTTCGCTGTAGAGTCGCCTACGCAGGAGTTCGCTGTAGAGTCGCCTACGAAGGAGTTCGCTGTAGAGTCGCCTACGAAGGAGTTCGCTGTAGAGTCGCCTACGAAGGAGTTCGCTGTAGAGTCGCCTACGAAGGAGTTCGCTGTAGAGTCGCCTACGAAGGAGTTCGCTGTAGAGTCGCCTACGAAGGAGTTCGCTGTAGAGTCGCCTACGAAGGAGTTCGCTGTAGAGTCGCCTATAGAAGGAGTTCGCTGTAGAGTCGCCTATAGAAGGAGTTCGCTGTAGAGTCGCCTACGAAGGAGTTCGCTGTAGAGTCGCCTACGAAGGAGTTCGCTGTAGAGTCGCCTACGAAGGAGTTCGCTGTAGAGTCGCCTACGAAGGAGTTCGCTGTAGAGTCGCCTACGAAGGAGTTCGCTGTAGAGTCGCCTATAGAAGGAGTTCGCTGTAGAGTCGCCTACGCAGGAGTTCGCTGTAGAGTCGCCTACGCAGGAGTTCGCTGTAGAGTCGCCTACGCAGGAGTTCGCTGTAGAGTCGCCTACGCAGGAGTTCGCTGTAGAGTCGCCTACGCAGGAGTTCGCTGTAGAGTCGCCTACGCAGGAGTTCGCTGTAGAGTCGCCTATAGAAGGAGTTCGCTGTAGAGTCGCCTATAGAAGGAGTTCGCTGTAGAGTCGCCTACGAAGGAGTTCGCTGTAGAGTCGCCTACGCAGGAGTTCGCTGTAGAGTCGCCTACGCAGGAGTTCGCTGTAGAGTCGCCTACGCAGGAGTTCGCTGTAGAGTCGCCTACGAAGGAGTTCGCTGTAGAGTCGCCTACGAAGGAGTTCGCTGTAGAGTCGCCTATAGAAGGAGTTCGCTGTAGAGTCGCCTACGAAGGAGTTCGCTGTAGAGTCGCCTATAGAAGGAGTTCGCTGTAGAGTCGCCTATAGAAGGAGTTCGCTGTAGAGTCGCCTACGCAGGAGTTCGCTGTAGAGTCGCCTACGCAGGAGTTCGCTGTAGAGTCGCCTACGAAGGAGTTCGCTGTAGAGTCGCCTACGCAGGAGTTCGCTGTAGAGTCGCCTATAGAAGGAGTTCGCTGTAGAGTCGCCTACGAAGGAGTTCGCTGTAGAGTCGCCTACGCAGCCTTGCTTGTGGCTCTTGAGTGTGTGTGTGTGTGTGCACGTCTGTGTGTGTGGATCCTGTTGTTGTGGTGGAGTGTTCCCTGACATCTTCCTCCTTGTGGGGTCACAGGAAGCTGTGGCTAGTGGAGCAGTCCAGTAACGCTGCCTTCCCTCGCATGACACGACATCATCAGGAAATCCTCTGGTCGCTCTGATTGTCATCTCAATTGCCTGTGGGATAGGACATCTCTGCTGCTGCCAATAGGCCTATATATAGACTGATAATTCATCTGTCTGTGGCTCTGTCAGGGTGGGAGATTTATTTGGATGAAAGCGCCTCAGGCCTGTGTGTCTGACAGCTCTGCTCATCTGCTGCTTGGTTGTGTGTTTTCCTCATTATCTTGGGATGACTTGCTGGATGACTTGCTTTACTGCCCCCCCCCCCCCCCCCCCCCCCCCCCCCCCCCCCACACACACACACACACACACACACACCATTTATAGCCCCATGGTCCTTCTGGCTACAGATTAGTAATTCACTTCACACTTCAATAATTGTAATGCAGAATTTACGTTGAGGTAGAAAATAATTTGGTTTTTATAAGCTTTTCCAGCCGTAATTACTTATTTTAATGATAATTACCGGCCATATGCTCAAGATGTTTTAATTTAGACCCTTCAGCTAGATACTTAACCTTATTTGCTTTGGTGAATAATGTCCATCTATAAAAAAATAAATAGGTCTACATCAGGGGTTTTTCAACTTTTTCAGCCTGGGACTCAAATTAGAAATGGTGTTTTCCTTATAAATACACTCAACTATACGTAAATATCGGTACATTTCATTGCCCTTATGCCTAAAACAAATGCAATATAGACTAAAACAAAAACAATGAAATAACCATATAAATAGCTATTCATGTTTATTTATCCCCATTTAAAAACACTCTTATATATCTGTCTAGGTTGGAAGTAGGGAGTAGGCCAAAGCTCACACACACACACACACACACACACACACACACACACACACACACACACACACACACACACACACACACACACACACAGGCTCAGTTTTTGATAGTGCAACCCTAAGTAACAGTACAGATGACAAATGGTCAGGCCTACTGTACATTGTACTGTAGAGATTATTGTTAAAGTATAGGTTGGAGCTGTGACTGTTAAAACACATTAAATCATTTTTATTCTGAACTGGAATAAACTGATTGATCACATCACACAGATGTAGACCAGAACACACACACACACACGCACACACACAGTCCTAATGAGAGGTGTTTGTGGCGGTTTGATGTTTTCAACAAGCAAGTCTATTCTGGGCTCAGTTTCTGACAGTGCAACCCTAAGGTCATGCTCAGCGTTGAGTTGAGAACCCTGACTCGCATGGGTATGTGGTGGCAAACTGGATCAGAACATCTACTGCTTTCTCTGTCAGGCAGGAGACCGCTTCCTGCTCTAGATGAGCAAACCAGAACTGTGCGAGTGTGTTTGCCTCAAAAAGCATATTTCTTCAATCAGTTTATTCCAGTTCAGAATACAAATGATTCCTTTTTTTAACAGCAACAGTTCAATCCTAGACTTGTTTTCAACAATTTTTCATCTGTACTGTTACTTAGGGTTGCGCTATCAGTAGCTAGGTAGCTTGCTTTGGCTAACGTTAGCTATTAGCTGTGTACAAGGGGATTGTTTGAAAGAGAAACTCAAATCGACTACAATGAGAGATGGTACTCCCTTATTTCTGCTTATCATCACCTGTTATAAAATGACAACAATGCCTTGCTAGCTGACTTGCTCTTCCACTGTTGAAGCACTGTTTCCTGAAGCATTCTGCCCTGTTCTGAAATAACTCCCTGGGTTTACTGTCATGCTGTGGATGTTTGGTCAGGACGTATCGTTTTAATTTGTTCGTTTTGAGAGACTCATTACTGAGCACTTCCCAGCACAAAACGCGTTGTGGGCGCTCCTCGTATTTTATCAAAGTTTGTATGAAATCAAGAGAAACTCATCGCTGTTTTTGCGTTTCATGACGATTGAGCTCATGTAACGAATGTAAAATGGCTAGCTAGATAGCGGGTACGCGCTAATAGCGTTTCAATCGGTTACGTCACAGCGTTTCAATCGATTACGTCAATTGCTCTGAGACTTGAAGTAGGGTTTCCCCGAGCTCTGCAAGGGCGGCGGCTTTTGTGAAGCGATGGGTAACGACGCTTCGTGGGTGACTGTTGTTGATGTGTGCAGAGGGTCCCTGGTTCGCGCCCGAGGTCGGGGCGAGGGGACGTACTAAAGTTATACTGTTACACTCAGTCAGACTTTGTGGCAAGCTTGAGTCCATTCGAGGATTAACAGCGGCTGACAGCGCATCATCTGTTTCTGAACGACAGTGCTGCAGCGTGTGGGTCGCGGAGTGATCTTCAAGAAAACTGCAGAAAAAATATCATGTTAACCACGATGCAGAAGCGCAGCTCCCTCCCACTTGCGCATCTGCCAAACTGAGCAGAGACACCGCTGCTAAGCAGAGAGCGCAGTTACACGTGGCCAAATCAATTCCAATTCCAATATTATATATTTACTCTGACACCTCATGACCCACCATTTTAACAGGTTTCGACCCAAAGTGACCTATACTTTTAAGAAAGGCTGGCCTACAAGGTCCAGGTTCGTGCAAATCTGTCTCCTAAGTGGGCCTCGATAAGCCTGTCTGTTATTGTGAGCCAAGTCTAAGGCCTATAATGCTATTCAAACAGCTGTGAAGTATAGCCGGTCATTGACTGAAAGTACAAAGTAATGTTGGTGGCACTTTTACAGGACAGAGTAAAGTGGTAATAACATAGCAACAACCTGGTTATAGTATGCTAATAAGTTATAGTTACAATGAAAACATTAGACGGCACTAGCCTACTTTAAATAGGACCAACTTAGTTTCTTCCTCGTGATGGCTAGTGTCAGTCACTATGCTGTGTATACTCCGTAAAGATTAGCCTACTTATGAAGGGTTGGAAACTTAGTCAGGTTATGTCCTCTTGTTAGGAACACCCTCAACAAAAACATGTCTGTTCTGTCCACAAGTGGATAGGAATGGGCAGAGCATGATAAGGTGTTGTTTTGAATGGCTCATACACTGTGGACTTATATCATGGATTGGCTTTTTTGACTTGTCCTTTGATTATGCTATTATGTCAGAAACAACAACCGGACAAACCCTGGCCTTCAAAAAGTCAACCTGGTTACAACCATCTGACTGCTGTCAAACACTTATTCTTCTTTGGCACTCATCCCTCATCCAATAGAAGCAATTTTGCAATATGTTCCCTTTGAACTATAATTCATTTTTGAGCAGTTGCATGTGTCTTTTCTCTTCCTCCTGAGCGACGTGCACGTCGAGACACGTCCGATCTGTAGCCAGCCAGATGCATATTTTTGGGAATGCTTTCTGCTTATGGTTACTTACAAGTCTCGGCATTGACACCTTAGTTTCTTCAGAGAGATATAATTAGTAGTGTTCCCTTGGTTGTGGCCTAGAAAGCGTCTGCTATGCTGTGAACTGATGGACTGCGGAGGAGTGTTTGTGTGTATATATAGGTTTTTGTCCCCCTCATTTATTCTTGTAGGCAAAAAGTGGTAATTTGGTGGGTTTTCAACTCAGCGGCACCCATTTTGTAAACATATTATTGTGTTCGGAACCGTAGCCACCTGTAATGGATAACTGAACACAGACTAGCCCTAGATGTAGGCTAAAGAAGAAAGGTCTAGCCTCCATCACGTCACTGTCCTCAAATAGTGTCTGGTCTAAAGCCCTTTCACCATATCAGTCACAGAAGAAACAGCTTCCAGCTTGCAGGTCAGTAGTATGCAAAACATCCTTCCATTTTTTTTCTGGGTTGTCATGATGGTGGAACCAGCCCATCCAGTTATTAGCCTGTAGTGTAATACTTGGTGTTCTGTGCGGATGCAGTCAGTACAAAGGTTAGCTTAGTATGGGAGATGGTGTTACACTGACCTCCACCACCCCCAGGTTCCCTATTCACAAATAGTCTCTGTGTAGGACTGTTGATCTAGGATCAGTTGGGCCTTTTGGATCATAATGAATAAGATGCTATGTACAGGGGGGACCTGATCCTAGGTCAGCACTCAGGGCTCAGGTCCTCTTTCCTATCAGCCATGACAGAGAACCTCCAGCCAGGGTGCACCTCACCTCAGCCATTGTTGGTTTGGTTTCCCACAGAATGAAAGGGTTGTTAGAGTTACCTCTACCGTCCGTGATGCATTCTGCCACGGGGGGGGAAGGGAAGAGGAAAGTAAGGCCCAACATTTTATGTTATTCAATGAAAACACGGATAATCTGTAAATCAAATGGCACTCTTTTTTCCCCCCACGGTCACAGATCGGTATAAAAAGAAGGGGATATGTCAGGGCTGAAGATAAGGGTTCACTGTCGGTGTCATGTCATCTCAGAATACAGCTGTACAGTATGTGGGCTTAGACGAGTTCTCTCTCCCTCTCCTCCATTTTGAGCATCTGTACCTGTTTGCTTTAAGCCGAGGTAGAGAACCTACTGTACACAGCTCGAGGGCTGCAGCAGGCAGGGTGTGCTAGGCTAGCCTTCCATTGTGTTTCACGTCATTTAGGTAATTAACTGGGGAGAGAGAGTCGTCTCACCTGCTTCTCAAGGTTACAGTTGTTGATTTCTGGTTGAATTAAGCCTATCCCTTTGTCACACCTTAAACTAGGTTAGGTAATCTATAATCCTACATAGGGCAGCACAATCAACTGACAATATTTTCTGACACTGACAAGTCTCTGAAAATTAGCATTGCACTTAGCTGTTGGCCTTATTAATGTGTTCTATCCTATTCATTAAGGTTATGGGGCATGTTGTAAGGGCATTGGGACTGAGAACTCCCTTCATCACCTCCCAGAGCAATCTGGTATGTAGGCCCCAGCTCTGGCTTTTGAGGACTCCTAGAGATCCGTAAATATATTTGTTCCTTCATTTGAGAAACAAGCACTCGAGTTCTGCTAAAAGTAAAACTGTCAGTTTCTCTCACAGCTGCCCATGTCACCCTCTCTCTCTCCTCCACCCATCCTTCTGCACTATAGTCCATATGACTCAAGAAGACATGCTGAAATCTATGGCCGGGATGATGCCGGTATCGCAATACTCATTAGTATCCTGGCAAGGAAACAAAACACGAGGCAGATTTAACTTCTTTCGAAAAACAGTCCTAATGTCAGAAACAAACATAAATGTGTTGTCATCCAGAGTCCCAATGAATTTCCAAGCACAATATTTTACATACAGCAGTATATCGTCCCAGCAGTATATCGTACATACAATATATCGTCCCAGCTCTACTAAACTGTAAAGTCCTCTCACCTCTTTGTGATGCTAGCTGTGCTCATTGCGGTTTGTAATGACAGACAAGCATCTGTGTGGCATGGTAGGTATGATCCCACTTCTGGCACCAGTGGGGGCACATTATCACTGAAATCTGGCACCAGTGGGAGCACATCATCGCTGAAATGTCTCTCCCATTGCCCAGATAGCCTAGACCTAGATGTCTCTGATGCTTCAATTTAAAAACATTTTTACAGAAAAGTTGAATTTGTTTTTATGTCCGACGGTTTGGTGTAGCCTCCAACTTATACAATTGTCTAAATAAACAGTGAATCTGTCAATCTAGGCTGAAATCTTCCAGACAGTTCATGTTGAGCTGAAGTCTCGTTTTGTTTCACACGTTTAGGCGACGCCAAAACAGAAACTCCTGTAAGCCGATGTTCTCATCATTTTTGCATTTTTGTCCCATGTGTAGCCTTGCAGTTGTCATGACTCATGACACAACTCTGATCTAATCTTTTGTCTTGTGCCTTTACCCCCCCCCCCCCCCTCTTCTCTGCCGCTTTCTTAATATTTGAAGTACATCGTGTTTGTTTGTTTACCGCAGCGACAGTGAGACACACCCTGTTCTGTTTAAAAAGGCTCTGACTCCAGCTGTGACCCAAATGGCACCCTATTCCCTATATAGTGCACTACATTTGACCAGGAAAGTAGTATATAGGGAATTGGGTGTCAATTTTTGGAACGCACACCATATAGTGCCCTGACCTACTATTATTGTGGAGACGGGGGACGACGTCATTGCTCTGAGAACTCTGGTGTCACGAGTGTGCAGTGCAGTATTAAACCAAATGTATTGCTCAGACGCATGTTGACGTGCTATGTAAGTGATTCCCAGGATCCCAGACGCGTTTATGTATATGGGCACTTTTATTAATGATTTAATGGTTCCACTCTCCTCTCGGTGATGGGCTGACATATCCAGTGTTTCCGTCGCAGTCATTTATGTGTCGCTGCGCCACGGCAAAAAAAAGATGGAGCGTTAAAACATATTTCTGCCGAGGCGCACTTTGAAAGT
This sequence comes from Salvelinus namaycush, assembly GCF_016432855.1. Classification (NCBI taxonomy): domain Eukaryota; kingdom Metazoa; phylum Chordata; class Actinopteri; order Salmoniformes; family Salmonidae; genus Salvelinus; species Salvelinus namaycush. The sequence continues at coordinate 7,519,720 of NC_052335.1, forward strand.
GTTAAGAACAGTCCACATAAAATGTTCCTCTGCAAACGAAACGAGAAATGAATAAAAGTGTGCCTACCCCATAGAAGAGTAGTTTATCTATTTACCTAGTTGGCTTGTTGTTGTGGTGTGTTTTGTTCGAGATAACTTAAATGCGTCTCAAGGAATGTTTGAGTACCATAGGGAGGGAAATGTGCATTCTGACAAGCAGCCAATGCACAAAGTCTTGCAATGGCAGGAAAAACAGCAGTTTTAATGGCTTTGTTAAAAAGAGGAGGATTCCAGTAAAGCTGTGGCGGTCACAAAATGTTGTCAGCCGGTGATTGTCAAGCAAATGACTGTTGGTCTCGCGGTAATTGACCGTTAATTAACATGAACACATTTAGCATCTCCTGCCTTCCACACATAGCCAACAAGCCACTGATACAGACCTTTTGGAGCATCTACATTTTAAAAAGTCTAATAAATCCATGTAATATAGCCTACACCTACACAATAAATCCATTTTTATTTTTTATTTTAGACAGGTCTAAAGAAGCATGATATGAAGAAAATGTAGTCTATTTCAGAAGAACAGAATAGCATACTCTGAGTTGTCCAGATGTGGCTATGCCATATGGTTGTGGGCTACACTAGTTCATTTAGCAGACAAGATTTGCTTAGAATTCCATTATTTTATAGTATGAAGAATGCAATTGAACAAAGCTGAATAAAATATAAATATTTTCTCTAAACGATTTGAGGGAGTGCGCACATGCGGCTACTCTGTGAGCGGTTAACAAAGAAATGGGTATTCCTATGTGCTTAATTTAAAATGATTTATGTAACTTTAGTTGTTCTATAAACGTTGGGCTATGTTTTATTTTATATACATTTTAAGGCTGCATGATGCGACTCTAATGATGATTTGAAAAAAGTTGCTTGAAAGGCATGAGCTCTGCTTAGTTTTTTTGTGCAGGCTGTACACACTTCATTAGTCTCTCATTCACAATTTGACAAGCACTTGATAATGCCTTGAATTTCCCAGCGGCATCCCCTTTGTGGCTGTATTGTACCCTAAAAAAATCCATGCCTTTGTTGTGCCCTACTTCCTTAGTGCTGCATGCTCCCCATCACGTGATTGGGTCTTTCTCACAGGCTACAAGTGGAGACAGAGACATCGGGGACGCAGCTGCACGCGTCCTTATCCAAAAGGCTGTTTCTTATGCTGGCCATCATTCACAAGTGATAGGCTAATATTGTCACCCATCAGACTATTCTTGATTTCATCTTGTCTTTACATATATGTGTGAAATTTGTTTGGATTTAGAATGGACCATTATCATGCACCTGTCTTGAAACGGGGGCAGCAGAAAAAATACTATGCACTTAAATAGTGAATGGAGGACGCTTTTCCCGTGATTCATTTTCATGTCAGCCAGGTAGGCTATACTCCTATTGTAAAGAACAGCAATGTGCTTAATATTAGGAAAGTCGAGAAATAAATATAGTAGCCTAGCCTATAGAAAGCTGATGGATCCTCCTCTTTTTAATAGAGGCCATCACTCTGTTTTCTCACGCAATTGCATAGCTTATAGAAATGTTGCACAATATGGGTTCTCATGAAGTGTTTGATTAGATTTTTTGATACATTTTCATTGATGTCAGAGTGATTAGAGGGACAATAGAGTGCTGAGTACCAGGCAGTTAGCAAGTTTGGTAGGCTACTAATGACCATGAGCCGCACCAGAGCTTGGAGAAGCCTAATTACTGTGACTAAACTGTCAAGTGGAATTTGACTGCCTTCATGACTCGTGACCGCCGGTGCGGCGGTAATACGGTCACCGCAACAGCCCTATATCCCAGCTTTCCATTCCTAGTTTATTTATTTCTCAACTTTGAAATATGCGCAAACTGCATATTTTTAAACCCAGATTTTTTAGCTGATCTATGGTTAAGCACATTACTGCTCAGCAAATTGCAGTGAGTGCATAGTGTAGAATGCGGCTATATGTAACACAGGTCAATTGTAGGGTATCTTGGGGTAAAATGCCACCCTACCTCAAATGTTTTGGGGAGTGAGTGTCTTAACAAATTGGGATGAGACTGATTACAATTTTAGTTGAGCAAGAGAAGTGGTAACCAGGGAAAGTGTTTTGGGGGAAAATTGTGATATGAAGTGGTTTCTGTGAGAAGTACAGGTGGCTGTTTACCTCAAGTTACCCTAACAGGTAGGCCTACATTATATTCACTGTGTTTGTGCAAATTTTTTGGGGACATAGAATTAATCAAAAGGATGCTAACTATTTCAAAGAGCACATATGGGATCTAGCAAACGATTAGCCCAATAGCAGATAGGCAACCCAATGCTTCAGCCCATTTATTTATAGCTTCTATGCTCCATCAGCTACAGGTGATAGAATGCTTATTGCTAATAGCATACCTGATAATATGGACCACACATAGGCTACAGTGCCTTCAGAAAGTACCAACACCCTTTGACTTATTCCACATTTTGTAATATTACAGCTTGAATTTAAAATGGATTAAATATATATTTTTTGTCACTGGTCTACACACGACTTTTCACACATTTTGTTATATTACAGCCTGCATTTAAAATGGATTAAATGTGTTTGTTTTTGTCACTGGCCTACACACAATACCAGATCATGTCTAAGTGGAATTATGTTTTTTGAAAATGTTTACAAATGTATTAAAAAAAATGAACAGCTGAAATGTCTTGAGTCAATAAGTATTCAACCCCTTTGTTATGGCAAGCTTAAATAAGTTCAGGAGTTAAAATATGCTTAACAAGTCACATGATTTTTGAATGACTACCTCATCTCTGTACCCCACACATAGAATTGTCTGTATGGTCCCTCAGTCGAGCAGTGAATTTCAAACACAGATTCAACCACAAAGACCAGGAAGGTTTTCCAATGCCTTGCAAAGAAGGGCACTTATTGCTAGATGGGTGAAAAATAGGGCTGTACCCGACTAGAAAAATGTCTTAGTCAATGGAGAGTCGTCGAGTACCACAGTATGAGTCATAATACCCATAAAATCTAGCGGTCAAACAGGGAAATTGTTACAATTTGTTTTTCCACCATTCATTTTTCCCATAGGGGATTTTTTAGAAACACTTAAAATAAGGACTGTTTCGTGTAGGCGTACCCTGGCGTGACGTTTTGATAACCATGTAAATCTCTCTAGAACAAGGTGTAAATAGTCCGGGTGTCCATTTTGATGAATTGTTCAGCAGTCTTATGGCTTGTTAAGGAGCCTTTTGGACCTGGACTTGGCACTCTGGTACCGCTTGCTGTGCGGTATCAGAGAGAACAAACAGTCTATGACTTGGGTGACTGGTTAGGGGAGGGTTTGGCCGGGGTAGGCCGTCATTGTAAAAATAAGAATTTGTTCTTAACTGACTTGCCGAGTCAAATAAAAAGACTGGGGTCTTTAAAATTGTTGGGGTCTTCCTCTGACACTGCATAGCATATCGGTCCTGGATAGCAGGAAGCTTGGCCCCAGTGATGTACTAGGCCGTACGCACTACCCTCTGTAGTGCCTTGTACCGCCTTACGGTCGGATGCTGAGCAGTTACCATACCAGGCGGTGATGCAACCGGTCAGGATGCTCTCGACGGTGCAGCTGTATAACTTTTTGAGGATTTGGAGACCCATGCCAAATCTTTTCAGTCTCCTCAGGGGGAAAAGGTGTTGTCGTGCCCTCTTCACCACTGTCTTGGTGTGTTTTGGCCCATGATAGTTTGTTGGTGATGTGGACACCAAGGAACTTGACACTCTCGACCTGCTCCACTACAGCCCCGTCGATGTTAATGGGGGCCTGTTCGTCCCTCCTTTTCCTGTAGTCCATGATCAGCTCCTTTGTCTTGCTCACGTTGAGTGAGAGGTTGTTGTCCTGGCACCACACTGCCAGGTCTCTGACCTCCCTATAGGCTGTCTCATCGTTGTCGGTGATCAGGCCTACCACTGTTGTGCCATCAAACTTAATGATGGTGTTGGAGTCGTGCTTGGCCATGCAGTTATGGGGTATTTTGTGTAGATGGTTGAGAAATATTATTTTAATCCATTTCGAATGGATGTTCCGTTTTTTAAAAATGTTTTAACATTTGTTTTTGAACAATAATTTCCGCCAGTTTAGATGGACGTCATATTCTATTTGTCTCCTCTTCTCGTTGGCTCATTATATGGACAACGTTGTTTTTATATATCTGTTTCAGTGTCAGAATAGTAGTCTACCCTGTAATTTGTCGAATGGAAAAAAAAAAAAAAAAAAAATTCTGCTAATGTCTCCAGTCATATAAAGTGTAGTAGAATTGCATGAAATGTCTTCAGAACAGGCCAAATTTTCCCCATGCAAAGGAAGAAGAAAAGTAAGTGATCTAGCCTAGGCCTACTCTACGCTATACGCGCTGCGCTCAGCCATGCATTGAACAGTCTTTTTTTGGGGGCGAACAGTGATTGAGTTCTATTATTAGCCTAAATTATGACTATCCAATCTACTCATCACATTATGAATAGTAGGTTACGTTACATAAGTCTGCAAATGCGATGATGCATGGAATTCTTTATTATAAAAGTGCATTTTTTTTATGGTGAAAATTAGCTTCTCCAAACTTTTTCTCACGCAGTTGCTTATCCAATAGAAATGTTGCGCAACATGAGCTCGTGGGCTACCATGAAGTGTTTGATGTGAACATTGATTGAATTTACATTGATGTCAGAGTGATTAGAGGGACAATAGTGCTGAGTACCAAGCCATTAGCGACTGGCAGTTAGCAAGTTTGGTATGCTACTAATGACCATGAGCAGCATCAGAGAAGCCTATTTACCGTGACTAAATGGTCATGTGGAATTTGACTGCGGTCATGACTCGTGACCGCTGGTGTGGCGGTAATACGATCACCGTAACAGCCCTGCTCTTTACATGACATAGACTTAAACATCTTAAAGAAGGATTTTTAAGCCTTGAGACATGAATTGTGTACCATTCAGAGGTTGAATGGACAAGACAAAAGATTTAAGTGCCTTTGAACGGGGTATGGTAGTAGGTGCCAGGCGCACCGGTTTGTGTCGAAAAATGCAACGCTGCTGGGTTTTTCACACTCAATAGTTTCCCGTGTTTATCAAGAATGGTCCACCACCCAAAGGATATCCAGCCAACTTGACACAACTGTGGGAAGCATTGGAGTCAACATGGGCCAGCATACCTGTAGAACGTTTTCAACACCATGTAGAGTCCATGCTCTGATGAATTGAGGCTGTTCTGAGGGATAAAGGGGTGCAACTCAACATTAGGAAGGAGTTCCTAATGTTTTGCACACTCAGTGTATATCACACATGACAAAATTCATGTTATGGAAGTCCCCTTGGCAAAGCCTGGGGAGCTCACATGCTGCAGATTGTCTGATTCCCGGCCAAGAATTTTAGTATTGCCACTCCTCCTCAGCCTGTCCTCGCTCCACATCTGTGTACTGGAGACTGGAGAGCCCCTTGGCCGCGACTTGAAGGGCCTGGTTACATTTTCATCTGTAATTTGGGTAATTTACAGGATGTTTTAAAGCTACTTGCAATTAAATGGCTAAAAGGTTATTTTTAAAAAAGTTGCCTGGCTGGTTGACGCTTGGGTCACTAGTTCGAAGCAGCTGGGGTAGCAGCCTACTTAAAAGTACAGATTTCATTTTTGATAAGGGAACCACTGACTGTGCAGCTGTTTCCCCTGCCGCATTTGTACCCTAATTCGATTATTTATTTAACCAGGAAGTCCAGTTGAAATAAAGAATTTCCAAATCCTTAGAGATCAAGAAGGCAGTTCTAGTTTAAATGAATTAGAACCAGGGGTTGGAACTGGTTCAGGGAACAGAAGAGAAAAATGTTTGTTATTTTCTGGTTTTGAGGAACAGAACCGGAACAGCATGAGAACTAGGGTTGTTAATGGTTATCATAGTCAGTTAGCCGGCCGAAAATATCACATCAAATTGTATTTGTCACATGCGCCGAATACAACAGGTGTATTAGACCTTACCGTGAAATGTTTACTTACAAGCCCTTAACCAACAACGCCGTTCAAGAAATGGAGTTGAGAAAATATTTACAAAATAAACTAAAGTAAAAAAAATGTAATAAAATCAAAAAGTAGCACAAGAAAATTACAGCAATAATGAGGCTATATTCAGGGGCTACCGGTATGAGTCAATGTACAGGGGAAAGGTTAGTCGAGGTAATTTGTAAAGTGACTATGCATAGATCATAAACAGTGAGTAGCAGCAGTGTAAAAACAAAGGGAGGGGGACAATGTAAATAGTCTGGGTGGCCATTTGATTAATTGTTCAGCAGTCTTATGGCTTGGGGGTAGAAGCTGTTAAGGAGCCTTTTGGTCCTAGACTGGTACAGCTTGCCGTGCAGTAGCAGAGAGAACAGTCTATGACTTGGGTGACTGGAGTCTGACAACTTTTTGGGCCTTCCTCTGGCACTGCCTAGTATATAGGGTCGTGGATGTCAGGAAGCTTGGCCCCAGTGATGTACTGGACCGTACGCACTACCCTCTGTAGCGCCTTCCAGTCAGATGCCGAGCAGTTGCCATACCAAGTGGTGGTACCTTTTGAGGACCCATGCCATATCTTTTCAGTCTCCTGAGGGGGAAAAGGTGTTGCCGTGCACTCTTCACAACTGTCTTGGTGTGTTTGGACCATGATAGTTTGTTGGTGATGTGGACACCATGGAACTTGAAAGTCTCGACCTGCTCCATTTCAACCCCGTCGATGTTAATAGGGGCCTGTTTGGCCCTCCTTTTCCTATAGTCCACGATCAGCTCCGTTGTCTTGCTCACGTTGAGGGAGAGGTTGTTGTCCTAGCACCACACTGCCAGGTCTCTGACCTCCTCCCTATAGGCTGTCTCAAGTATTCACCCTCTTGGCATTTTTCTTATTTTGTTGCCTTACAACCTGGAATTAAAATTGATTTTTGGGGGGTTTGTATCATTTGATTTACACAACATGCCTACCACTTTGAAGATGCTAAATATTTTTTCTTGTGAAACAAACAAGAAATCAGACAAAAAAACAGAACTTGAGCGAGCATGCATAACTATTCACCCCCCAAAGTCAATACTTTGAAGAGCCACTTTTTGCAGCAATTACATAAAAGGCATTTAGCTTGCGTCACCGGGCAGCTCGCGGCTGGGTTTCCCTTTGTAGTCCGTAATCGTTTTCAAGCCCTGCTACATCCGACGAGCATCAGAGCCAGTGTAGTAGGATTCAATCTTAGTCCTGTATTGACGCTTTGCCTGTTTGGTGGTTCGTCTGAGGGCATAGCAGGATTTCTTATAAGCCTCTGGATTAGTGTCCCTCTCCTTGAAAACAGCAGCTATAGCCTTTAGCTCAGTGCGGATGTTGCCTGTAATCCATGGCTTCAGGTTGGGATATGTACGTACGGTCACTGTGGGGACGATGTTGTCAATACACTTCTTGATGAGGCCGGTGACTGAGGTGGTATTCTCCTCAATGCCATTGGATGAATCTTTGAACATATTCCAGTCTGTGCTAGCAAAACAATCCTGTAGTGTAGTATCCGCGTCATCTGACCAGTTACATATTGAGTCCCTGGTACTTCCTGCTTTAGTTTTTGCTAGTTAGCAGGAATCAGGAAGGTAGAATTATGGTCAGATTTTCCAAATGGAGGGCGAGGGAGAGCTTTGTATGCATGTCTGTGTGTGGAGTAAAGGTGGTCTAGAGTTTTTTTTCTCTCTGTTTGCACATGTGACATGCTGGTAGAAATGAGGCAAAACGGATTTAAGTTTTCCTGCATTAAAGTCCCCGGCTACTAGGAGCGCCATTTCTGGATGAGCATTTTTTTGTTTGCTTATGGCCTTATACAGCTCGTTGAGTGTGGTCTTACTGCCATCATCGGTTTGTTGTAGTAAATAGATGGCTACGAATAAGATAGATGAGAACTCTCTTTTTAGATAGTGTGGTCTACAGCTTATTATGAGATATTCTATCTCAGGCGAGCAATACCTCGAGACTTTTATATTAGACATCGCTCACCAGCAGTTATTGACAAATAGACACACACCCCCGCCTCTCGTCTTGCCAGCCAGCTCTATTTTATCCGTGTATTTTATCCAGCCTTATGATGTTACAGTTTTTAATATCCTGTTGATTGGATGGTCTTAATCGTAGATTGTCCAATTTGTTTTCCAATGATTGCATGTTGGCCAATAATACGGAGGGAAGTGGTGGTTTACCTACTCGTCGGCAAATTCTTACAAGGCACCCTGCCCTCCTCTCCCTTTTTCTCCGTCTTTTCTTCACGCGGATGATGGGGATTTGGGCCTTGTCTCGACAAAGCAGTATATCCTTTACATCGGACTCATTAAAGAAAAAATCTTTGTCCCGGTCGAGTTGAGTAATCGCTCTTCTGATGTCCAGAAGCTCTTTTTCGGTTATAAGAGACGGTAGCAGCAACATTATGTACAAAATGAGTTACAAACAATGCGAAAAAAGAAGAAAAAAATAGCACAGTTGGTTAGGAGCCTGTAAAACGCCAGCCGTCGCCACTGGCGCCATTACCAGAACACCGTCTTGATCGACCGGAATTATTATATTGCCATAAATAATGTAGAGTGAGTTAATAGCGTTAGAAAGTAGCTTTCTTATGTCAACTAATGGCTGTCTCTAGTCAGTGAGCTGTGAGCAAGCCAGAGCGGATACTTTTTGCTAGGGAACGCACAGATACAGGCTGCAGCGAGCATTGGGAGAAAGAGGAGCAGCAAGAAGCATCTAACAGCTAAGCTAGCAACCAAAACATTTTCACATCCTTTCTCTCCTGTTCTACTGGTTTTCATATCGACTTTCTTCCCTTGTCCAGAAGCCAAAGACTCAATCCTAGTCATATTAACAACCCATCCTGCATATTTACATTTTCCCTCTTTCAAAGTTTCTAACGGAGATGTTCATCTCTGTCACAGGACAGTGTTTTCCCGCAAATTGCATTTTGGAAAATGTTTGAAAATGATGTATTCCATTGTCTGCTTCATTACAGTAGTTGCATGTTTAATAATATGAGAGGATCGCCATTGTCACATGTTTTTTTTAAGCTCTGAATGAACAATGTCTGTTCCTTCCATGCATGGGGTTTTCTGTTGGCACTAATTTTACTGTTAACAAACGAATTTAACTGTTTGTTTACCGGTTAATGGGGGTTGGTTAGTCGGCAACAAAATGTACCGAAATGTTCATCCCTACTGGGATGAAAAACGCAACAAAGCACCCATGCAAAGCCCTCACTGTCACTGTCACATTTTAAATGAGAAAATAAGGGATTCACTTTTTCAGTACTAGTTAAGTACTGGGTTAGTTATTAAATAGAAAATGGTATGATCATTATTTCAAATGTGGTGCCGCTCTGCACACACAAGCTTGTTAGCTCGCTAGCCTACTCTGTTCCAACTTTAAGCCAACTCTGAAGTTAAAAGAAATCCCTTCATGCCCAGGTGCTTCAAGCCAAACGTCCCGCATCAGCCTCTCTTACCCTCTCCCTACCCGCCAAAATATCAGTCGCCTCGTGTGCCCTACAACTATCGCTTACCAGCTCCATAGCAAGCTGCTCTATCTGCACTGATTGGTGAACAAATTTAATGTTGAGCTAAACATTTTTTTTTTTTTATATTCGATTTCAGATGTAATTATAAACAATATAATCCATTACTTATTGGGTGTTCTAACCGGTTCAGAACTTCATTTCGCTGGTCGGAACAGAACGGGAGAAAATAATGGTTCTGTTCAGAACAAAACGATTGGAAAATAGTTTTGGTCCACAGACAAAGGCGCGTTAGTCCTGTGTCCCATTGTGACAGCTACACGTTTTCTCTTCATTTGAATGTGATGACGGTTGGGGAAATTGCGTGAGCCGCGTCGAGAATTCCAAAAGTATGGTAGCCAAGATCTTACGAGGTCTAACTTATTATGAGGAACATCCTTCCAGTAGTGCTGTGAAAGGCCATTCCCAGATCTGGCCCCTCTCGCTCTCCCTCTTTCCCTCCTCTGGAGGTGGCATTTTTGTGTCATTACCTCACTCTGGCCGTAAATAATCCCTCTTATGGCTTCCAGATGTCCCCTCTCTCTGTACATCACAGCGCTGCATGGATGTGGGATCTACTGTCTCTCTCACTCAATTCAATTCAATAGACTATTGACATGGCAAGTTAAATGAAGTACACATAAAACAACAAAGATCGGGTTAACCATCGTAGTAATAATAATAGTAGGCCTGGTAGTAGTAGTAGTAATGCTGTTAACATTAACAACATCTAATGAGAATATAAGGAATTGTAGTAGACTTGTTTTAACATGACTGAGAAGCCACATGTCATGAAAGCCCAAACAAAACAAAATGGCAAATACTATTGTTACATTCTGTACTTTTCACTGGCGGCCCCTCGGGTTGTGGCAGGAGGACGCGTACCGTATTTGGCTGCCAAAACTGCGCATTTTCGTTTTTTCACCCGAAGTTTTGTTTTTTATAGTTTCAAATTCTTTGTAGTGAATGATAATTTGGGGAAAGAAAGATTCTCTTAGGTCTGCGTACACACTCTCTCCTCTACTGTACCTGTTTCAAGTACGGAGAGGGTAGAGCAAATATACATTGGCACATGTAGGCCAGTGCATATGGAGGGGGACTCGTTCAAATGAACACACACAGGCCTAGGCTTACACAAACACACACACACACACACACACACACACACACACACACACACACACACACACACACACACACACACACACACACACACACACACACACACACACAGACACAGTATTGAAAGTGCAGAGCCCTAGGGTGACGCCTGGTTACTGTATTGACCATGACGTTTGTGTTTCTTTAGCTGAATGAACACGCTTGTCTTCAGTAGTACAACGTTTTCCTTCAGCTGCATCGTCTGTGGATAATAAACTCACTGCTTATAATGGACCTAGATCTGTCTGATAATCTGTGTCTGGGATAAACCAGTCCGTCACTGGATTAGTTGGGCCTACTCATGTTTTTCCAGTTGCGCCGCATACGTAGTCACAGGCAGTGCTTCTAACCAATGAAACTGAAAGTCTCGTGGCTGTTTTGAGCGCGAGTGCATAATGTTATGTGCACTCTGTCCTGCTAACAGTGAAGTCACTTAGTTTGAAAGCTTTTGCAAAACCGTCGGGGGACAAAACTAAGACGCCAAGTCAGTCATCGTTTGGTTGGATATTCACGTTTTAAAGCGCCACAAACTGGCTGGCGCCACACCTTGTCATAGCAACCGTTGCTATGTTTGGCCGACCCGTATATTTTGATAGTTAGTAAAGATGTATAGTCAGAACTGTAAGGCCTTTGTCTGAAGTTCGGAGTTAAAAGGGCGGGATGTCACAATGTACATTACATTACTTCACTGTTAGACAAAACAGCACGTGACCCTTGGGTAAATTTGAGCGAGACTGGTGTTGTTTGTGTGTCCGAGACTGCTTGTGTCTAGGCCTAGTTACTGTGTCTTTTTTTAAAGTCAATGCAACAAGTAAAGAAGTGGTGGTGGTGATACTTGGGTCGTTATAGTAATTGCGAGATTAAGGATTGGAGAAAGGCCCAGTGTGTGCCAAGCTAAGCGTCGGCTCGTTCTACTTCCCACAATGTGGACGGACATAAGGAAAATAGACCCTTGTGAAATATTTGTTGAAACCCCAGAAATTGTTCTTGCCATTTTTCCGAGTTCACAGGAATTACCCGTGACTCGCTCCGTTGAGAAATGGTCATCAGAATCAGAGATTATGCTACAGGACTGGTATTCCAGGACGCGTTGTCAGAGCATGCGCAGAACAGCTGGCAGGCATATTCACGGTCATTTTCAACCTCTCCTTATCCCAGTCTGTAATCCCCACGTCTTAAGCTGACCACAATCATTCCTGTTCCCAAGAACCTTAAGGTTTCATGTCACAAAGACTACCGCCCTGTAGCACTCATTACTCACTATAATCATAAAGTGCTTTGAAAGGCTGGTTATGGCCCACATCAACTCCATCATCCCAGACACCCTAGACAGACTCCAATTTGCATACCGCCCAACAGATCTATAGACGACACAATCTCAATTGCACTCCACACTGCCCTCACCCACCTAGATAAGAGGGAAATCCTATGTGTGAGAATGCTGTTCATTGATTACAGCTCAGCGTTTAACACCATTTTCCCCTCCGAGCATGTCCACATCGACGGGGCTGCAGTGGAGCGAGTCGACAGCTTCAAGTTCCTTAATGGTGCGCACAGTCGTGAAGGAGGTGCGACAGCGCCTCTTCCCCCTCAGGAGGTTGAAAAGGTTTGGCATGGGACCTCTAATCCTCAAAAAGTTCTACAGCTGCACCGTTGAGAGCATCTTGACTGGCTGCATCACTGGTTGGTATGCCAACAGCACCGCCCTCGATCGCATGGCGCTACAGAGGGTGGTGCGGACAGCCCAGTACATCACTCCCTGCCATCCAGGAACTCTATATCAGGTGGTGTGAAAAGAATGGCTGGAAAATCATTAGACTCCAGCCACTGCCATAGACTGTTTTTTTCTGCTTCCTGAACAGCTTCGATCTCCAAGCCATAAGACTTCAAAAATAGTCCCTGTAGCCATTTTGTTAGTTATCTGAGTTGACCCCATTTTTTTTTTTTTTTTTTTTTTTTTTTTTGCACTGTCTCTATGCACACTCACAGGACTCTACACATTCACTGACACTCCATCACACACACACACACACACACACACACACACACACACACACACACACACACACACACACACACACACACACACACACACACACACACACACACACACACACACACATTTTACTGACTACGCACACACACTCACATACAATCATAATATACGCTGCTGCTACTCTGTTTATCATGTATCCTAATGCCTAGTCAGCTTACCCCTATACATACACTACATAAAATAACGGATAAATAAAAAATAAAATAAAAAACATGACAAAAGTATCGTTGAACATCTCATTCCAAAATCATGGGCATTAATATGTAGGTGGTCTCCCCTTTGCTGCTATAACAGCCTCCACTCTTCTGGGAAGGCTTTCCACAAGATGTTGGAACATTGCTGCGGCGACTTGCTTCCATTCAGCAACAAGCGCATTAGTGAGGTTGGACGATTAGGCCTGGTTCGCTGTCGGCGTTCCAATTTATCCCAAAGGTGTTAGATGGGTTTGAGGTCAGGACTCTGCAGGCCAGTCAAGTTCTTCCACGCCGATCTCAACAAACCATTTCTGTGTGGACCTCGCTTTGTGCATGGGGGCATTGTCATGCTGGAACAGGAAAGGGCCTTCCTCAAACTGTTGCTACAAAGTTGGAATCACAGAATCGTCTAGAATGTCATTGTATGCTGTAGCGTTAAGATTTCCCTTCACTGGAACTAAGGGGCCTAGCCCGTACCATGAAAACCAGCCCCAAACCATTATTCCTCCTCCACCAAACTTTACAGTTAGCACTATGCATTGGGGCAGGTAGCGTTCTCCTGGCATCTGCCAAACCCAGATATGTCCATCGGACTGCCCGGTGGTGAAGCGTGATTCACCACTCCAGAGAACGCGTTTCCACTGCTCTAGAGTCCAATGGCGGCGAGCTTTACACCACTCCAGCCGTCACTTGGCATTGCGCATGGTGATCTTAGGCTTGTGTTGGGCTTCACAGCCATGGAAACCCATTTAATGAAGCTCCCGATGAACAGTTCTTGTGCTGATGTTGCTTCCAGAGGCAGTTTGGAACTTGGTAGTGAGTGTTGCAACTGAGGACAGACGATTTTTACGCGCTACGTGCTTCAGCACTCTGCTGTCCCATTCTGTGAGCTTGTGTGGCCTACCACTTCGCGGATGAGCCGTTGTTGCTCCTAGACGTTTCTACTCCGATAACAGCACATACAGTGGACCTGGGCAGCTCAAGCAGAGCAGAAACTTGACGAACTAACTTGTTGGAAAGGTGGCATTCTATGACGGTGCCACGTTGAAAGTCACTGAGCTCCTCAGTAAGGCCGTTCTACTGCCAATGTTTGTCTATGGAGATCGCATGGCTGTGTGTTAGATTTTACACACCTGTTAGCAACGGTGTTGCTGTATTAGCCAAATTCACTAATTTGAAGGGTGTCCACATACTTTTGTATGTACGTTATAGTGTATCTACCTCTGTCAGTCCAGTATCTCTGCACATTGTAAATATGGTATTGGAACTGACCCTGTAAATACAGCAGCTTACTTGGTTCTCGTGTTCTTCTTATTTTTTTTCTTGTGTATTTTTGTTCTATCTTGTGTTATTTTTTGTCCTACATTGATATTGAGTACTGCATTGTTGGGTTTAGAGCTTGCTAGAAAAGCATTTCACTGTACTTGTGCACGTGACAGTAACTTGATGTGCACTCTTACAGTATATTTAAACACTGAAGAAGGGACATCGGTATTCGCCATACCACACTGAGCAACTGAAAGCCCTGCCTTTCCTTTCCTTTATCAGTAAAGGTTGTTGTTGGGTGTTGGTTTGGTCTGGTGTTGTTCTCTGCCTGGCTGTGACCCTCGCTGGGATTCTGACAGGGGAGCCAAGGGCCTCTCTGGATAAGCCTGGCACATGATGACCGTACCAGGATGGAACACTAACCAGTGGATGGATGGATGAATAAATGAATGAAGGAATGAATGAATGAATGAGTATTTGATGTGACCCATGTATTCTGCTTGTGCACAAGGGTCCACCTAAGCAAAATGTTGCACAGATCATCAGCTCCATCCATCAGTAGGCCCATGCTATATCCTAACATATAGGCCAATAGGCATTTAATAGGTCTGTATTATGTTCAAGAGTATCCAATCTGCTGCTCCTGACCCTGCTGAACCATCTAACCAACTGGCAGTCTACCTCAGGTTTAATGGAGGATCCAGAGTAAAAAAGGAAGTGGATGAATGTCCTTCCTCTACAAAGTAGGGAAAATGCTGCTTGTCTGTCGACTCCGGATTACGTTTGTGAGTCACCCAGAGCCCTAGGCTAGGTCAAATGTAAGGGTAACGGTAGACAGTTTTATAACTGCCCTTTGCACTTCCAGACCAGTGTGGTTTACTATAAAGATCTCAGTGGTGATGATCACAGATCGACATCTATATCAACCCCTCCGCATACAGGACTGACAGGCAGGAGGACACTCACCGGAAATCATTACTAGTGGCTAAATCCATTTGAATTCGATCACTATTTGATAGCACCACCTTCTGATTTGAACGAAACCTTCTGTACAAATTTGCCCTTTGTAGTGCTCAGGAAGTGACTGTTTGGATCTAAATGCCAAGAGGTGAAGGTGCTCAAAGTTGACTTATTTTGCGTACCCTGCGACATCCGTGTTTTCATCACTGGAAAAGACAAAGGGTTGGGATTGATGTCATTTAAAAGCTTACAGTGACAAAAAATATATATATATTAGACGTTTTCTTTTTTTGCCTTACATTTATCTAAAAACACAAACTGAAAAATAAAAGACAATTCGCTAATGTTGCAGCTTAGACCCTATTTGATATCAGGTTGGAGGTCCACACATAAGATAATGTTGACTCGAACAGGAATATCTCTCGTTTTAAACTATACTGTCAATCCTCCATAGCAAACCCATTGAAATCATATAGATATAGATCATATAATAGACATGACAGCCATTTATGTAGACAATCGACGGTTGGTGGAGTGACAGCCATCTTTGTGGTGGTAATTAGAACATTTAAATGTCAACGGTGTACCTGTACCAGCTAAATTGCAGTGGTGTGAAGGGACGGGCCCATTCTATGTATTATATTTCTATGATTTGAAATGACACCCACCTTGTAATCAAGAGCTTGTGTCTCAATCAATGATTTATATATAGGCTAGATGACCAGTGGCTTCAATGCCTCTCAATGGCCAATATAGAGTATCCCCAATCCAGGGTGTATATACATCACTGGTATCAACTGATGGTGGGCACAACACAAAAACATCTGATGTAAAGTAGGGTCTAAGCTACAACATATGCAAATATGAAAAAAATGGGAGTAAACGCATTTTTTGACAATTGACGTAAAAGGTAAAAAGATTTAATTAAAAAACAACCCTGTTTGCAATCTTTTAAATGATGATGCACCGTTTGTCTTTTCCAGTGATGAAGACATGGAGGTCTCATTGTATGGTGGGGTATGCAAAATGGGTCAACTTTGAGCAACTTTATCTCCTGAATGATTTTGGCATTCAGGTCCAAAAAGTCACGCTCTGACCACTTCTTCCATGGGCAAACATGTATAGAAAGATTTTTGTTTAAATCAAAAGGAATGCCATCTCAAAATGATTACATTCAAATGGATTTACCTGTGTTGTGTGCCATTTGCTTTGTGTCAGATTTTTAGTATCCACCTAAAAATGTATTTCTGATTTGTTGTTTTATTGTTTTATGAATTGAATCATGATGATGCGCAACTATTTTAGTTTGCACATTCTCAGGTCAAGTTCAATATTTTAAGTCCCCAGAATTCTAACCTCTCTCTCTCTCTCCTCCTGCAGCCAAACCGTTCACTTCCAAGGTGAAACAGATGCGCCTGCACAAAGAGGACTTTGAGATCCTCAAGGTGATTGGACGAGGAGCCTTTGGAGAGGTATGCTTTTTTTTCCCTTTTTTTTTTTATTGTGCTTTTTTATAACCTTATTTCACCAGGAAGTATTTTTGAAGTTTGAACCTCAATAGTAAGCTTGCAAGACATCGGCAAAGAAAAAGCATTTCAAGTGTAGCCTACATAGGGCGTAGAGACAATCACAACAACAGAACAATGCATGCAAAGACAATATAGTTCCTCAAGAATCTTGGCAATTGTGTGTGTGTGTGTATATATGTGTGTGTGTGTGTATATATGTATGTGTGTATATATATATGTGTGTGTGTGTGTGTGCACATAGTGTGATCCCAGCAGCAAGGCATGGGTCACTAGGCCACATGCTATATGCATGACTCAACATGTAAGAGAATGCTTTAATATTTTCCTTACCGTCGCTGTGAAAGATTTTCTATAAAAAATGAAACTAAAACCGAACCTTATTTTTCTTCTTCGCGGCTCGAGGGCATGAGTTGAAATATAGTTATTATTATGTCTTCTACTGCGAGTGACGTCAAACCTGGGGAATGTTGGAGAGCTAGCAATGGCAGCAGAAACTCAGCCGTGTAAGGTTACATGACAAATGGTCTTTGTATATTATAGCTAGCTAGGCTAGCTGCTGTGCTGCTGGCAGACCTGGGTTCAATACTATTTGAAATCATTTCAAATAGCCTAATTTATCTGTGGTTGATTGAGCTTGGCTTGCTTCATGGACCAATAGAATAGTTCAAACTGGCAAACCCCACCCATCTGACACTGCAAAAAAATCTAAATCTAATTTTGTCACATGTGCCGAATACAATGAAAGGTCGAAGGGTCAGTGCAAGATGGGGTCAGTGCAGATAGTTTGGGTATCCATTAATTGACTATTTAGCAGTCTCATGGCTATTTAGCAGTCTCATGGCTATTTAGCAGTCTCATGGCTTGGGGGTAAAAGCTGTCTTGGCGCCTGTTTTGTTCCAGGCAGGTTAGAGAAAATGCTCAAAGTATTTGAAAGATTTTGAATAGTGTTTGGGTTGGTTGGAGCTCTACCCAGTGCTGAGGTCCATATGGCCTGTTTCAGACCCTTTTTTATTGGGGTTTTAATTCACAGTGAATGAAAGAATAACATGTTTGTGCCCTGGTCCTTAGCCCCGTGTCAGGCTAGCAGCGGCGTCCGCTCGTGCTAGAGCTATTTCTGTGGCTCTGACGTTAGCTAAGCTACAGCCTCACAGTTGACTCTACTTATTCTATTTCTGATATAGGCCCCTGTGGTGTACCGTACCTCTTCTCGCACCTTGTGTTGAGGTTGGTCTAAAGGCTTCCTTCCGCAAACTTCAGTTCGGCTGGCACCTAGTCAAACTCGGCGAACTGAACGAGTGTATTCGTATACACCCTTAAAAAACCTTCGCTTGAAAAACGAGAATAAAGCGGCATTAGTACTGTTTGTCCATCTTTAAACTCCGTAGCCAGTATACCCTTTCTCAGAATAGTCCGACTTAATCTAAGATACAAGCAATCTATCCGTTTTTGCCAAGGAGATCTTAGTCGAACAGTTTTACATCTAACTAAGATGTTTGGGGCAGTATTTCTCAAGTGAAAAATGTGCATGAAAATGAGTCGTCTATCTTTGAATGACAACAAACACTTAATTGAAGAATCCCTACTGTTGACCAATCACCGACTCAGGGATGTAGACTTCGGCTTCTGAATTTCGGTTTGCCTCAAAAAATAATTTTCTGTCCATAAACAGCCGAATAAACCCTTGTCGAAGGCCAAAACCAACAACATTTTGTCACAATATATGCACAAACTGTACCGAACTGTTTTGGATGGGAAGCATGCGGACGCCTTTAATCACTGCCTCCTGTGCTGTGTTATGCAGGCCTGTATTTCATATAGCCTAGCCTACATGCTATCCAAATCTACTGAGTTGATTGGAAAAGCAGCAACAAAGTAAGTGGCTGGATTTGTTTAATTCATAAAAACATAATTACAATCACAGGCCTATTCAATTCACTATACATTTTCAGGCATATTTACAACAACAACAACCGTATCCATTGGCTGGCAGGCAAAGACATAGCTTAGGCCTAGATCTATGTAATGATTTAAAGGTCTCTGGCCAGAGGTCCATCTTATGTCTTTCCAGTGATAAGCCATCATAGTGTAACCAGTATTTCCCCTATATTCATTTAGCAGCGACACACCAGAATTTTTTAAATATTTTTTTCTCTCATAATGCCACAGGAAGACCCTATTCACAGTAGCAGTTTTGCAAAATTCTGGAAAATTTCCTCGTTACTTTTTATTTCTTTTTGAGGAATACTCCTACCAGTATTTCTGAAAAACTTTTCCAAAGTTCTCCTGTTTTCCATAAATACCAGTTGGAGAATTACATAAAGCAGGAGGGAATAAGCAGGGAGGGGAATCCTCAAAATTTCAGAAAAAAACCTGTGAAATCTGAAAAAGGTACAGGAAGATCTGGCAACCCTATGGAAGAGTGGGAAGCTGTGGAAACAGAAAAGAGAACATATTATGAGCAGGATGTTTTTATTTCATCTCCCCATTGTCAGCTGAGAGAGAGATGGCGTCTGTCTGTGCGCTGGGAGAGAGAGCTTGGCATCTGTGTGTGATGTTTTGGCTCTCCCGACAAATGTATTTGTCCTTATATCACTACAGCATAGAGCAGCCAGTCAGCCACCCTGCATGTCAAGCTCTCACACATATGTTTGAGTGGTGAAAGCTGAGAAAACAGGGAGGGAGGGAGTATATGCTATACACAGGGCCAGTGCCAAGAACAGTCCTCTCCTCTCCTTTCCCCCCCATCAGTTCACCAGGAGGAAACCCAAACAGCAGGAGAATGTTATATTTGCGTTTAGCGTTCATTCTTTTTCTCCAGCTCATTTAATGGACTACAGACGACAGAGTTTTTGTGTGTGTTGCATGTCATTTTCTGTGTGCATTTTGTGTGTGTGTGTGTGTGTGTATTGCGTGTGTGTGTGTGCACATGCATGCTTCTTTGTGTTTGTGTGACTGAGTGGATGATTGGTGGTTTAAATTCCTCCCATGGCGGACGGAGGGAGTTGCAGAGAAGCTGAAGTGAAAAAGGCTTTCTCTTGTGTTTTCTGGCAGGCAGACAGGCAGGCAGGAGGGAGGAATCCTGCTAGCTGAAGTCATCTGGCCTTGCTCCGGTTGCAACTCAACTCGTTTTAGGAATGCTCTTGTTTACTACACTCAGGCCTAACAATGGGGGCTGCCTGTGGTTGCGTCAGAGACGTTAGCACTTAGCAGTAGCTTAACTAGCTAGGTGTCCTATCCTTGCTGGGTCGTTCCGTTTGATTTCAATCACTTTTTGACCGTACCCCTTTTGATTTGAAGGAAACTTTCCATACATATTTGCCCATGGTAGTAGTGTTTTTTTGCATACCCTATCATGAGTTATTCATGTCTTAATCACTGAAAAAGATTAACGGTTAAGTTTGATATAGTTTAAAGCTTACAGAGTTGTCAAACTATTTTGTAAAAAACGTTTTGTTTTATCCTTTAACATCAATTATCTAAATGTGTAAACTTTTCCCCCCCATTTCCCCCCCCCCCCCATATGTTGTAGTTTAGACCCTACTTAACAACATAATCTGAGTTTCTTGTATTGTGCACGCCATCAGTTGAGACACAGCATACTTTTGAATACAGGGTGGGTGTCATTGCAATCATAGAAATATAATGAATAGTATGGACATATCCCTTCAGACCACTGCAATTAGCTGGTACATCATTGACGTTCTAATTTGAATTGACATTGTTACTACCACAAAGATGGCCGTCGGTCCAACCACCGTCGAATGTCAACTAAAATAGGGATGTCTATTCTAGTATCTACATTTCTATGATTTTAATAGGTTTCCTATGGCAAATTGACAGTATAATTTAAAACAACTGAGATTCCCATTCAAGTCAACATTCTCTGATGTGTGGACATGATTTTTCCATTTTTAGTAGTATGACATCCACCCTGTATTCAAGACCATGCTGTTCCCCAACTGATGGCGGGCACAACACAAACACCTCAGATGATGTAAAATAGAGTCTAAGCTAAACATATTCGAAAAATGAAGATAATTATTGTTAAAGGGGAAAAAAAATACATTTTTTATTTAAAAACATGTTTTTCAAAGAATTCTAAAATAATTTGACAGCCCTGTTTTTAAGCTTTTAAGTGATATCAAACTGAACCCTTTATATTTTCCAGTGATGAAGACATGGATGTCTTATGGTATGGTGTGATATGCAAAATGGGTCAACTCTGATCACCTTTTATCATCTAAGTGTTTTGGCATTCAGGTCCAAAAAGTTACTTTCCAACCACTTCTACCATGGGTAATAGGTATAAAAAGTTGCATTTAAATCAAAAGGTATGAGGTCAAAAAGTTATTGAAATCAAATGGAACTACCCTGCTGCAAACCAGTTTGAAGTCAGTGTATTTGTGCTGCCGTGCGACTGTAAGTGGCACGTCAAGGCCCTTGAGCGAAAAGGATCCCAGCTGTGTGTGTGTGTAAGAGGATCCAGGTGGTGTGTCTCAGGGGTCACTACCTCTGTGTCCGAGGTCACTTCCTGTCCCTCTTCCTTTCTCTTCCCCTACTCCTCTCCTTCTCTGACTGTATGGACGCATTTCATTCCACAAAGATGTTCCCTTCTGCCCTCGTTCACTCCCCTTCCCGGTTCTAATAGGAGTGGGTCATGTTCAGTAGGGAGAACGTTCTGAAACTAAGGGAAACAGAGATTCTACCTGAACTTCGTCCTACGGCTTTGCCCTATTGAACATGACAGGGTAGATGTAATGAATATGGTGGATGGAAACTTTTCTCTCATATCCTAACTCTCCCTCATCCTCTAACTCCCTCTCTCCTCTGTTTCCTGTAGGTTGCTGTGGTCAAAGTGAAGAATGCAGACAAGGTGTTTGCCATGAAGATCCTCAACAAGTGGGAGATGCTGAAGAGAGCAGAGGTGAGCACTGGCTACATGCTAACAGCCATAACATTACAGCATTATTCAGGGCTAAATGCTAACAACAGCAATAGCTGATTCCATGGTAGGCCTAGTGGCCTCTGCTGGTCTTTGTTTTTTACTGTCAATTAAGACCTAGACAACAAGGTAAGGGGAGTTCCAGTTAATTAGTGACCTTCATCAATCAAGTACAAGGGTAGGAGCGAAAATCCGCAGACACTCGGGCCTCCGTGGAATGAGTTTGATAGATGTGCTTTACAGCATTCCTCAGGGCTACATACTAACAGCCATTGCATTTAGGTTTGGGCGGTATCCAGATTTTCATACCGTCTCTGTACCATACCGGGGTATACGGTACTACCGAATGTGC
The DNA here is from genome assembly GCF_016432855.1 of Salvelinus namaycush. Lineage (NCBI taxonomy): Eukaryota > Metazoa > Chordata > Actinopteri > Salmoniformes > Salmonidae > Salvelinus > Salvelinus namaycush. The sequence goes on from NC_052335.1 coordinate 7,541,752, forward strand.
ACACAAGGGGTGCTAATAATTGTTGCTATTTTATTTATTTAAAAAAAATAAAAAAATTGATGCACAAAACAATTTGACATCTAGCCACTTAGCTAGCAAGTGAGGCAAACCAAATGCATAGCAGGAGCCTTGAGCTGGATATATTTTATTGGACACATCTTCGGATTTCTTATAGTTGTACTTAACTTATAAGCAGTGGCGTAGCACGCAGCCTCCGCGAGGTGTGGGTGCCCTGCAACCGCCTAAATAGTATTGTTGTTTAACGGTATTGGAAATAATACAGTTAGTATTTTGAAATACCCCGGGATACAGTATAAACGCTATATTGCCCAAGCCTAATTGCATTACAACACGACTCCGGGCTAAATGCTAACTGGAGATAGCATTATGTAACTCTGGCTTTTGCATAAAACATGCATTACATAGAACATGCGAAGCAAGATTTTCATTCAATTTTTTCATTACAAGTTTAGAATAATAAATGTGAATTTGATTACATCACTAAGTTTTTTTTGTTTTTACCATGTGAGCTGTGTACAATACATCTGTTAATGCGCTGTGCTTAAATCATTGGCCTCCCCTGACGGTCATGCAGACGTTCACAGTCCCCTGTTGCCCAGGTCCGCTGTTGCTCCTCAACGTTTCCACTTCACAATAACAGCACATATAGTTGACCTGGGCAGCTCTAACAGGGCAGACATTTGATTAACTAACTTGTTGAAAATTTGGCATCCTATGACTGTTCCCTGCTGAAAGTCACTGAGCTCTTCAGTAAGGCCGTTCTACTACCAATGTTTGTCTATGGAGGTTGCATGGCTCTGTGCTCAATTTTATATAACTATCAGTAACGGGTGTTGCTGAAATAGCCAAATCCACCCATTTGAAGGGGTGTCCACATACTTTTGTATATGTAGTCTAGCTACAGGCAGAGGGCAGAGGCTGGCTTGCTCATAGAGTTAGAATGAGCTTTGTCCACACGGATGGAAAATATAAATTTGACTGTGTTATAAGATTGTTAGAAAGTGTAATTGAATTGATATACTTAATTGAGCCCCAAATGTTCTGAAAGGGGGTTTCCCACACAGAGGTAGACTTAATAGATTCTATTTCTATGGTTCCCACCACTAGCAGACACAGGAATTCATTACACACAGGTTGGAACAGTGCTTGACTTCGATTGAAATCGGTGCTGGTACTCATTTCCTTTATATTTAGGTGAAGGAACTCTGCAATACTATTTAGCTGGTATTCTATAAGAGGTGCAGGAAGTCAAGCAGAAACAAATTTGAGGTGCTGGTCCTCAGTTCCGGTAAGCTCCTGTCCAAAAGAAGCACTGGGTTGGACCAAATAGTGATGGCGCACAGTGAGTTCCAATGAGAGTAGCTACATTCTATTCATTATCTTTGTATGACGGTTGTCCTCTGTCCTCTCCCTCAGACGGCGTGTTTCCGGGAGGAGCGGGACGTGCTGGTGAACGGGGACAGCCAGTGGATCACCACCCTGCACTACGCCTTCCAGGACGACAACAACCTGGTAAGATCTCCACAAACTTCAAACGTTTCAAAGGCTTTCAATATACTGTATGTCAATCAGTTTCATATGGTGACCACTTGAGAAATAGTTGGGTAAAGAATAGCGACGGCTCAGTTGATTAACTAAGCAGCATTCTAATGGACTCTCATTGGCTCCCACTGTTGCGCCGACTGCCCTTCCCCCTTTCACATTTCAAGGCTTGCGGCGCAAATGGCACCCTTTACCCTTTTGCCCTTACCTTTGCCCCTACTTTTAACTGGGGCAAAAGGCTCTGGTCACAAGTAGTGCAATATATAGAGAATGTGATGCTGTTTGGGATGTACACAAGCTGTAAAGAGGCAGGATGAAAGAAATAATAGGATGACAGTTAACGGTAAAGGAGTGATGGAGTAGGCTGAAAGAATGGCAGGATGAGAAAGAGGAGAAGGGGTAGAGCCTGAAGAAAGTAAGTTCGTAAGATGGAGAGAAAAAGTTGAGGAATACAGAGAATGTTACTTGTACACTATCATACAGCAATATTATTATCACTACATTGTCAGTGATGCTAACATTTACACTTTCCCCCTCTCTACAGTATCTGGTGATGGATTATTATGTGGGTGGGGACCTGCTCACCCTGCTTAGTAAGTTTGAAGACAGGTTGCCGGAGGACATGGCTAGATTCTACCTAGCTGAGATGGTGCTGGCTATTGACTCAGTGCACCAACTGCACTATGTCCACAGGTGAGACACACACACACACACACACACACACACACACACACACACACACACACACACACACACACACACACGTGAGCTTTGTTAATGTGTGTTGTATTAATGACTCATGAAGACTCATTTTCCCAAGCCACCTGTATGAACTCTGAAATATTTGGCTCCATTGTGGCTCTAAAGCGAGGTATTCAAAATATGATGCTCCTTAGAAAAGAGAGAGTGCGATCACATACAGTACCAGTCAAAAGTTTGGACATACCTACTCATTCCAGGGTTTTTCTTTATTTTTACTATTTTCTACATTGTAGAATAATAGTGAAGACATCAACATTATGAAATAACACATATGGAATCATGTAGTAACCAAAAGTGTTAAACAAATATATTTTAGATTCTTCACAGTAGCCACCCGTTTGCCTTGATGACAGCTTTGCACACTCTTGGCATTCTTTCAACCGGCTTCATGAGGTAGTCACCTGGAATGCGGTTCCAACAGTCTTGAAGGAGTTCCCACATATGCTGAGCACTTCTTGGCTGCTTTTCCTTCGCTCTGCGGTCCAACTCATCCCAAACCATCTCAATTGGGTTGAGGTTGAGGTCGGGTGATTGTGACAGCCAGGTCATCTGATACAGCACTCCATCACTCTCCTTCTTGGTCAAATAGCCTTTACACAGCCTGGAGGTGTGTTGGGTCATTGTCCTGTTGAAAACTAATAATAGTCCCACTAAGCGCAAACCAAATGGGCTGGCATATCGCTGCAGAATGCTGTGGTAGCCATGCTGGTTAAGTGTGCCTTGAATTCTAATTAAATCACTGACAGTGTCACCAGCAAAGCACCCCCACACCATCACACCTCCTCCGTGCTTCATGGTGGGAACCACACATGCAGAGATCCTCCGTTCACCTACTGTGTGTCTCACAAAGACACGGCGGTTGGAACCAGAAATCTCAAATTTGGACTCATCAGACCAAAGGAGAGATTTCTACCGATCTAATGTCCATTGCTCGTGTTTCTTGGCCCAAGCAAGTCTCTTCTTCTTATTGGTGTCCTTTAGTAGTGGTTTCTTTGTAGTAATTTGACCATGAAGGCCTGATTCACTCAGTCTCCTCTAAACAGTTGAAGTTGATGTGTCTGTTACTTGAACTGTGAAGCATTTATTCTGGCTTCAATCTGAGGTGCAGTTAATTGCCGATTTCTGAGGCTGGTAACTCTAATATCCTCTGCAGCAGTGGTAACTCTCGGTCTTCCTTTGCCGTGGCTATCCTTATGAGAGACAGTTTCATCATAGCGCTTGAAGGTTTTTGAGACTGCACTTGAAGAAACTTTCAAAGTTCTTGACATTGTCCGGATTTACTGACTTACACGGAACCCAAACTGGCTGCGCGCATGCGCCATCGTGCGCTATCGCGCATACATTTATTTTGCCCCCCCACACCAAACGCGATCACAACACGCAGGTTAAAATATCAAAACAAACTCTGAACCAACGGCATTAATTTGGGGACAGGTCGAAAAGCATTAAACATGTATGGAAATTTAGCTAGTTAGCTTGCACTTGCTAGCTAACGTTAATTTGTCCTATTTAGCTAGCTTGCTGTTGCTTTGTCCTGGGATATAAACATTGAGTTGTTATTTTACCTTTACCTGAAATGCACAAGGACCTCTACTCTGACAACTAATCCGCACATAAAACGGCCAACCGAATCGTTTCTAGTCATCTCTCCTCCTTCCAGGCTTTTTCATCTTTGAACTTATATGGTGATCGCATCTAAACTTTCATTGTATTACCACGACAACCGGCAACAAAGTTCGTCTTTCAATCACCCACGTGGGTATAACCAATGAGGAGATGGCACGTGGGTACCTGCTTCTATAAACCAATGAGGAGATGGGAGAGGCAGGACTTTCAGCGCGATCTGCGTCAGAAATAGGAATGACTTCTATTTTAGCCCTTGGCTTCGCAGACGCTCGTTGTGTGGGTGCAATAATGGAATAACATGGATTTCTAAATTTATTTTGCGATGTGTCAGGTCAGCATGTTAAAGTAATGAAGGACTGTCGTTTCGCTTTGCTTATTTGAGCTTTTCTTGGCACATGTGACTCACCACCTGGATTCGGTCTTATGTAGTACAATTTGAAATGTTTTTTATTTTTTTTACATTGGATAAAAGTAGAGACTCAGAGCTACAAAATGGAATATCATACACAGCACGTTTGAGGAACAATGGGAAAGTATTTCTACTTTGAAAGTTGATACACTTGAAAACTCACTTTTCAGAAAAGGGCCTTTGAATGTTTTGGTACATACTAGAGAGCTCTCCTTTGTCTACACCCATTCAGCGTTGCGCAGCAGCTGAAACCTGGTCCCGACAGGCCGAACACTCCTTGGAGAGAACACCAGGCTCCAGAGCATAGAACCTGTAAAACAGGGAATAACAACAAAAAATCAGAAGACATTACAACCCTGCACAACATCAATTCACCTCCCAAGTTAAGATAAGATTAACCTCATACAATGAAAATACATTTTTTACCCGAAGTGCTGGTACTGCTTGATCTGTGGCAGCAGCCTGAAGTACGGAGTCAGGTGTTGTTGCCAGCCATAGCTTTCCACCAGCACCGTACCATTCTCCAGTCCAACAAGCTGTGGGATGTTGACCCCTGTCACAGTGCTGTCCAACACCAGCAATCTCAGACAAGGTGTTCACTCTGGTCTTTCTGAAGCGCTGCTTGATGATGCTGAAGCACCAGTCGGGGGCAAACTTGGTGTGGCCTGTGATCAGGAAGTGAAGGTCCAGATTGTGGTGGAGCTTGTGCATGGTCCACCAGGCACAATACCAGAGCACAAACTTGTTCTTGTTTTGGACACTGCAGTTATCACAATTCAAGTCCACACGTGTTTTCCCAACTCTGTAGTTTGAAGAAATAGTGCATGGATTAGAGTCAGGCGTGTAATACTGAAAGAAAAATTCCAGATACAAATGTTTTAGCATTATTATACAATGGATGTGAAATGGCATTCTGGGATATCACTACACACAGTTCATACAGGTAATGTTAGCTACTGTTGCTATCCAGCCATCTGTCAGCTGGCTAGCTAACAGCAAGCTTTAACTAGCAATACAAACCCATTGTCATAGCTAGCTAAAGTAAAACCAATAGGTTCAATGTTAGCTAGTTAGCTAGCTAACATTAGGCTATAACTAGCAATGCGAAATGGCATTCTGAGGACACATCATTAACATTACACACACCTCATACACATACGTTAATGTTAGCTAGCAAGCCAGCCACCTAACCTCAGCTAACGTTAGCTAGCTAACAGCAAGCTGTAACTTGGGATCTTTTGTTTAGACATGTCACGTTAACATTAGCTAGCTAAAAAAATGAACTATAATCCCAATCCATAGAGTAACGTTACTAGGAATACAAACAGATTGTCATAGCAAGCTAAATTGAACCAAATCACGTTAGGTTTAATGTTAGTTAGCAAGCAAGCCATCGAACTCCAGCTGTCTAGCTAGCAGCAGGCTTTAGCTTGCAATAACAACTTTGACAAGATTATAAACGTATAATATCTGAATCTGTAGCTAGATTCTTACCTGTATACATGGATGAAAGCTTTACGGCAGACTGCAACACCTTTTATAAGACATCCTGTGTTGTTTCTGTTTAGTTTGCACAGCTTGTTTGCCTCGTTGTGTTCCACTGATTTCAAAACGTGTTGTTTTCAGAGTGAGAGAGTCAGCATTTGGCGTCCAGAAAGTAGTCCATCACAGCTTTTTCCCACTGACCATTGTCGATAGCACCTGATGATAAATTCAGGACAGCTATGTCATTGAGAGCAGTAGCAACCTATTTGCAGTTCTCCATGGATAACTCTATCTTAAGAAAAATTCAATCCAAACTCATCTCTCGGCATGTTCAGCCCACTCATTATCTCAGCCAATCATGGCTAGCAGGAAGGTTGCTGTCTTTCTCTGTGGCTAAACCAACTAGGCTCGTAATTTAACCATGTTATTTGTATTTACAGATGACATTCAAGTTTGATATTAAGGCACTTGAAAGTTCACATGTTTGAGAAGGCATTTCTGCAAAAAAAACAACGTATTTTGATAAAATAAAATGTTTTACGTTCAAAAGGCTCTCCTGTGAAGTCGTGACTTGCGACATACGCCTAGTTTCCTGAATCGGGTCACATATGGACTTGGTCTTATACCAAATAAGGCTATCTTCTGTATACCACCCCTACCTTGTCACAACACAACTGATTGGCTCAAACGCATTAAGAAGGAAAGAAATTCCACAAATTAACTTTTAAGAAAACGCATTCCAGGTGACTACCTCATGAAGCTGGTTGAGAGAATGCCAAGAGTGTGCAAAGCTGTCATCAAGGCAAAGGGTAGTTACTTTGAAGAATATGAAATACATTTTTGATTTGTTTAACACTTTTTTGGTTACTACATGATTCTATATGTGTTATTTCATAGTTTTGATGTCTTCACTATTATTCTACAAAGTAGAAAATGGTACAAATAAAGATAAACCCTGCAATGAGTTGGTGTGTCCAAACTTTTGACTGGTACTCTGTCAAGTCTCATTCACATATAAATAATATATACCAATTAGCAGATGCTTTTATCCAAAGCGACTTTGTCATGTTTGCACACATTTTTTTGAACGTACTGGTGGTCCCGGGAATCTAACCCACTATCCTGTCGTTGCAAGCGCAATGCTCTACCAACTGAGCAAAACTCTCAATCTAAATAGATGTGTTGCAGTGGTCCCCTGACTAACGCCCTGGCAATGAGGGTGTTTTGTGATCAGGGATGTGACAGCCAATAGGAAAAGCCCTCAGCCTCAAGGGCTCGTGGGATGTCTGGTGCCTGTGTGGTGGAAACCACTCTCCCTCTCGCACACAGGAAGTGGTCACCAGGCTTCATCTGCATAATGACTGTCTTGACTCTGAAGAGGCCTCGGAGCAACGATTTGATTGTGTCCCCAAAAGGGAGGGAGGGAGGAATGGAAGTGGAGGAGAGAGGGGGAGAGACTGAGGGGGAGGGGGGAGAGAGGACAAAGGGATAGAGAGGAGAGGGTGAGGAGAGGACGGATCGAGGGAGGAACAGAAGAGAGAGGAGGGGAAGAGGCACACAGGAGTTAGGGTGTGCCTGGCTGGCCAGTAGTAGCATTGATCTCCCATAGCAGAGCAGTAGTATAGACTCAGTGTAGCATTGGGGACCCACTAATTGTATGGTGTTTTAGGGGGAGTTGGGGGGGAGGGGCAGTGGCGGTTGACGTGTCATTCCACTTTGAGGCCCTCTGAGACGTTTTGGGACGGTAATGACGGGGTGCTCGGTTGTGTGGTGTGTGTGCGGGGGGGGGGGGGGGGGGGTGATTGGCACGCTTGGTTTATGGAGGGTGGATACAGCAAGGGAAGGAACCTTGAGGAGGGGGCATTCTCTCTCTGTGTGTGTGTGTGTGTGTGTGTTTTGCTGTGGATGTGACTTATACTTACTGAAAGAACAGTGCATTAGGCTAACCCTGTAGTTGATCTAATATAAGGCCCATTAAAATAGCTCGAATCAGTGCATATAGGCCACATTTCTGAAATGAGGATGGCCTAGTTATAGAAATGGTCTATGTAAGTTAAGTAGTTCAGTCCTGTATATGTTATGTACCGCATAATGTAAGCTCAACTGTTGTCTCAATCACAATAACCTACCTAGGAGAAGTAGGCCTAATGGTTAAATGAAATATATGTATACTTTTTATTTTTTTACAGAGTTTAGTGGCTATCCCCCTCATTAGTCAGTGTGTGTGTGTGTGTTAGGAGGGCTGTGTGTGAGGCTGATCAGTGGTCAGTGATCGGCATGGCCTCCCACGGGACAAACAAACACTTCAATGGACCAACTCAGCATGGCCCAGCTCACTGTTAGCAGGGCCAGCATCTGGCCTGTGTGTGTGTGTGTTAGTGTTGTTTGTGTCAGTGTCTTTGTGTTTGTGCACACTCGTCGTGTGTGATGCGCATGCCTGTGTGTGTGTGTGTGCGTCTCTTTCTCTATTGATCAGGGCCGTGTGTGTGTGTGTTATATTATTGATCAGGGACATGTGTGCTCCACAGCCCTGTTTCCACCCAATGATCTAAGGGACCAACCCCTTTCATCAGAAGGACCACTGCACTGACCATGGCCACAGACATCTCATTACCGGTTAATATTATAAAGCCACCATGGTAACAGTGGCAGGAACAATGCCTTGTTTGTTGTTGTAGAAATTTTAATAAATGGTACCTAAATCAGTAACGGCCAATGGTGTGTATGTATGTACAGTATGTTTGCGCATGCGTCCAAACAGTGGCGATGAGGTCCCGTAGAGCATTTTGTGTGTGTTTGTCTGTGTCCCTTCCCTATCTCTGTCCCTGTCTTTGTAAGGAGATGTGGTTTGTGTGTCTGTTTGTTTGTTTGCAGGGGTGGATTGACCATCTGGCAATTCTGGCAAATGCCAGAGGGGCTGGACAATTTTTTTGTTGTTGGGTGAGCTGGTCGAAATTGACACACACACTCTAAAAAATTGGTATAAAAATAAAACAATCAAAAAGGTGACATGGCCGGTGGCCCATGGGCCTGCTAAGATGTTTTTTTTATTTGTTTTTTTTTATCTATAATGAGCCTTTGGCCCTACCAAGATAGGCCGGCCTGGTTTTCTGATAAGCTGAGCTCCGGTCACGCAAACTCACGTTCAAAGTCAAACGCGGCATCAGAAAAGAGCCCAGCTCCGACTGTGTCATGAGTTAGACAGCCAAGATCATGGATCATAAAAAAAATAAACTAAACTAAGTGTAGAAAGAGCACATTCCTCATTGTCACCTCACTCAATTCTTGGGGCGGCTAAAACTATGATTTGGTCAAACAGTAAAGTGCAATATCCTCATGTACTGAAAGTATCTGGCCTGTGCCCTCAGTGGGGCCTGCTGCTGTCATGAACGAGCCACTCTCCTCTCCCCTCATGTGTTCGAGATAAAAATGCATTCTGATCATTTCAAAATGCAATTGTGGGAAAAACACAGCTTTGGATTCTTCTTCCCCTTGTCCCTGTCGAAGAGAGGAGGGTCTCAGCTTTCTGTAGGGGTCATTTATTTCTTAGCTCAATAGAAACTATTTTACAACCAATATATTTGATATGTTTTGAGATATGGAGTGGCGTGCGTGCGAAAAATGTTCACCTGCCGTTGCGAGGGCATAGGCCTTGGGTAGTAGCTTACAACTGCAATGTTGTTTTTAGGACATAACATTTACTGTTGGATGAATACATGGCTACTAGTAGTGGGTATTATATTTAGTTAGCGATCTAGTTCATGTGCTTTGTTTCCACTTCCTCAGGTGTTTAAACCCAAATTAATTAGCGTAAGATATATTAGTTAGTACACATAAAGATGTATGCAATTAATTAAAAATATATATATATACAACAATTTAAATTCTGTAGTTCTATTTTGAAAGTAAAATATAGCAACTTGTTTTGTCAACCAAAAATATCTCTCATTTGCAATATAGCCTAAGTCATTAGCTTGGCTTTTATAATGTGTAAGGTATGCTTGGGCGGTATCCAAATTGTCATACCTTCATACCGACCTTGTAACATCCTGTGATATTCTGTAATACCGGCACTGAACACAGGGGGCACTATTTTCAAACTCCACTGAGCCTTTGAGATACATAGGTTAGCAGTGTTAACAAGTGCATGTAAAATCCCATAACGAATGCTAACTAAATGCTAACGATTGCACATTTTATACAGTCGCTGACCTAAACTTTACTGAACAAAAATATAAACGCAACATGTAAAGTGTTTCATGAGCTGAAATAAAAGAACAAAGAACACAGAAATGCACTGCATCTCAGTACTTGAGGTGTCACTACAGCCCCGGGTTCGATCCCAGGCTATGTCACAGCCGGCCGTGACCGGGAGACCCATGAGGCGGCACATAATTGGCCCAGCGTTGTCTAGTTTAGGGGAAGGTTTGGCCGGCTGGGATGTCCTTGTCCCATTGCGCTCTAGCAACTCCTTGTGGCGGGCCGGACGCCTGCAAGCGGACTTTGGTCGCCAGTTGTAGGGTGTTTCCTCCTATACAGTGGTGCGGCTGGCTTCCGGGTTAAGCGAGCAGTGTGTCAAGAAGCAGTCTTGGCAGGGTCGTGTTTCGTAGGATGCATGGCTCTTGACCTTTTCCTCTCCCGAGTCCGTATTGGAGTTTCAGCAATGGGACAAGACTGTAACTACCAATTTGGATATCATGAAAAAGGTGTAAAAGTTTTTTAAAGAGGGGGTAAAAAGTACAAATAAAAAAAACAATTGTCACATAACACAATGACACATGTCTCAAGTTTTGAAGGAGCGTGCAATTGGAATACTGACTGCAAGAATGTCCACCAGAGCTGTTGCCAGATAAATTAATATCCAATTATCTGCCATAAGCTGCCTCCAACGTTGTTTTGGAGAATTTGGCAGTATGTCCAACCTGCATCACAACCACAGGCCACGTGTGACCACACCAGCCGCGGACCTCCACATCCGGCTTCTTCACCTGCGGGATCGTCAGAGACCAACCACCCGGACAGCTGATGAAACTGAGGAGTATTTCTGTCTGTAATAAAGCCCTTTTGTGGGGAAAAACTCATTCTGATTGGCTGGGCCTGGCTCCCCAGTGGGTGGGTCTATGCCCTCCCAGACCCACCCATGGCTGCGCCCCTGCCCATTACTGTGAAATCCATAGATTAGGGCCTAATGAATTAATTTCAATTGACTGATTTCCTTATCTGAACTATAACTCAGTGAAGTCGTTGAAAGTGTAACATGTTGCGTTTATATTTTAGTTTGGTATATTTGCAGGACAGTCATCCCAGCTCAAAGTTATACAAGTAACTCAAAAATACTACTCAGTTTGCTGCACGCACAAAACAAATATTGGACAGCAAGGCTCTTGATCCAGGAGGAGATTCTCTGCTGTTACCAATCGAGGCTTGATTTTGCAAGATGCCTTGCATTTAGCAAGATAGCTAACTAGCTACTAAATTAGCAAATCAAATACACAACTGCAGAGCATTTAGAACATTTGAGACAGTTAACTTAATAGTTACTCACAAGGCTCCAGTCACTATTCGTTGTGTGCTTGTAAACAAACACTATGTGACTGGGGACTACGGGTAAGATTCATAATGAAAAGTTATGTGATGAGTGAAATGAAGAACAATTTTTTTTTTTTTTATCTCCTAACGTATTGCACAAGTTGACTACAGGTATTTACTTAAAAAGTAGCTCCAAATATTCCAATTTATAAAAAATAAAAAAAACTTTAAATAGTTTTGGCGGTATTGAAAACCATCCTGTGGCTATTTCAAAATACTCCGGTATACGGCATACTGCCCAAGCCTAGTATAAGGCTTAAGCAGACAGGCATACAGACAGTGAGAGAACAAGAAGAAGCACAGAGTGACAGCAGAGAAGATGCTGAGACAGATAGCACAACAGGGAGGCAAACAGTGTGGATAAAATGCCAGGGCTGAATTCTTGTCCCAGTCCAGCCGTGTGTGTGTGTGTCCAGATGGCCCTCACAGATGGATGCCAATGAGGTCTTAAAGGAGATTACCTCCCTCTATTCTCAGCCCCATTGCTCCTTCCTTAAGACCGCAGGAGCCCTGCCCTGCCTGAGACAGAGCAGCCTAATTAGCAATGCGCTAAGCGAACTAGCTTAGCATCCCCTGTGGTATGTCTAGGGGAGAAACCGCTAATGTTGTTAGCCATGTTAACCTACCCCGGAGGCATTAACCTGCCCACGCCGCCCACTGTCGAGTCACCGTGGCCCTACAGGGGAGGGAGGAATGAGAGATTTGGACAGGAGAAAAAGTCAGATAGCAACATAGAGGGAGGTGGAGATGAGGCAAGCGAAAGAGGGGTGGTAGCCATATTCTGTTTGTTTGATCTTTGCTTGTTAGCCACTCAGGTTTTCACAGTGTACTAATGGTTTATCTGGAGGAGGAACACACAGAGAGAGAGGCAGGCTAGGGCCAGGTTTGAGCCTGTAATTGAGAGGTTGGAGACACCCACAGAGGTGTTAAGTAGAGTGAGCAGAGGTGTGGAGAGAGGTGCACACTGGGAAACAGAGTTTTTACTGAAGAGAAGGCATGTCAGCGGTTTTGAATTTTTTTCGTTATTTAACTAGGCAAGTCAGTTCAGAACACATTCTTATTTACAATGACGTCCGACCCCGACAACGCTGGCCCAATTGTGCACCGCCCTATGGGACTCCCAATCATGATACAGCCTGGGTTCGAACCAGGGACTGTTGTAATGCCTAATGCAACTGCGATGCAGTGCTTTAGACCGCTGCGCCACTCGGGAGCCCAAAGACACAGTTAAAGACATGGTTGGACAGAATAAACAACACAGAAATTACTTAATTGTATCATTATAACTAAACTTGAGGCGAATGTAAGTAGGTCTGCTTTGTAGGAGGGTGTTCTGTTGGTGTACCTTTTAGCCCATTGACTTGATTCAACATGAAAAGAAAGGCTCCTTCTCTCTGTGTCCCTCGTCTGAATCCCAAATGGCATCGAGCTATTCCCTATTAAGTGCATTACTTTTGACCAGGGCCACTGGGGCTCTGGTCAACTGGTCAAAAGTAGTGCACTTTGTAGGGAATAGGGTGCCATTTTGGGCTGCAGCCTCAGTATCCTGCTGTCCAGTGAGAAGCCTTTGTTCTTTTGTATCCTGCTGCCCCCCCCTCCCCAATCCTCTCAGCAAGCCAGGGCTTCTGTTTACCTCTTTATGCGCCTGCTTATGAGTAGGGGGTACCCCCCCCCCCCCCCCCCCCCCCTTACACCCCTCCCTCCCCAGAGCAGGGTGTACTGTACCCCCATACTGCCCACCTACACCCTTCCCTCCAACTAGAACCCTCCCAACTTGTGTTGTGTGGGTGTGTAACTTGGATTTGCTTCAGCTACACTGGTATGTTTTGTGCATTAATAGTATATTAATAAGGGGAACAGTGGAGACACGGGCTTGACATTGTCTGCATTAAGTGGGATGTAAAGCCTTCTCGGGACAGGGTCTCCTGGTCAGGGAGCGTGTGTGTAACCCTGTGAGAGGCCTGCCCTATTGGCAATAGAGGCAGCAAGGGTGAGGCGCGGCCCAAATAAACACAAGACTTCAAATCAAATTTTGTCACATGCGCCAAATACAACAGGTGTAGACCTTACCGTGAAATGCTTACTTACAAGCCCTTAACCAACAATGCAGCTCAAGAAATAGTTAAGAAAATAATTACTAAATAAACTAAAGTTAAAAAAATCGAATAAAATAAAAAAGTAACACAAGAAAATGACATAACAATAACGAGGCTATATACAGGGGCTACCGGTACAGAGTTAATGTACGGGGTAAAGGTTAGTCGAGGTCACTTGTAAAGTGACTATGCATAGATAATAAACAGCGCGAAGCAGCAGTGTAAAAACAAAGGGAGGGGGGTCAATGTAAATAGTCCGTGTGGCCATTTGATTATTTCTTCAGCAGTCTTATTACTTGGGGGTAGAAGCTGTTAAGGAGCCTTTTGGTCCTAGACTTGGCGCTCCGGTACCGCTTGCCATGCGGTAGCAGAGAGAATAGTCTATGGGGAACTGGAGTATTTGACCATTTTTTGGCCCTTCCTCTGACACCGCCTAGTATATAGGTCATGGATGTCAGGAAGCTTGGCCCCAGTGACGTACTGGGCCACACGCACCACCCTCTGTAGCGCCTTCCGGTCAGATGGCGAACAGTTGCCATACCAGGCGGTGATGCAGCCGATCAGAATGCTCTCGATGGTGCAGCTGTAGAGCTTTTTGAGGATCTGGGGACCCATGCCAAATCCTGAGGGGGAAATGTGTTGTTGTGCCCTCTTCACAACTTAATGAGGGTAGACGTGAAGGCATCCAGGAGACAAAACACACACTCTCTACAGAACCAAAATCTCTCTCTCCCTCACACAGTCTCTTTCTCTCACACCAAACAATCACTAGTGTGCGTTAAAGTTGTTTTCACTCTTTCATTCTCCCTCCCAGTCTCCCCCTCTGGGATATAAGTGTTTTTTGTTTTGTTCCACTCCCGCTTCCTCCATCTATCCTTCTTCCTCTTAGGTATCAGTATATTTAGTTTGGTGTCTCTGTGTGTGTCTCTCAGGGACATCAAGCCAGACAACATCCTGATGGACATGAACGGCCACATCCGCTTGGCTGACTTTGGCTCCTGCCTTAAACTCATGGAGGACGGCACGGTGAGCACATGCACACACACACGGCTATGTTCCAAACCAAACACCTCCAAACCACCAACCAATCAACCCCCCCCCCCCCCCCCCCCTTTTGGCCTCCCCTCTGGCGGATTTCATGGCTCTGCCTGTTGTTAAGACACTTCCTCTAGTTGAGCTTCTCCAAAGGGGTTGGCAACTTGGCTTTGAATGAGTTGAGACCTTAGAGGACCCGTCTCTCTAAAGCTGCTGTGACTGATGCTCTTTTGGCCCGGTTTCAGTTAAGTGTTATTTATGTAGTATTAACTCTATGGCATGGTCTCGTTCAGGTTTGGTGGACGTATTTGACTCCAAACTCACTGTAGACACGCAATTAACATCTGATATACAGATTAATGCTCCAGATGATACATTGCCTTCAGAAAGTATTCATACCCCTTATTATTCCACATTTTGTTGTTAAAGCCTGAATTCAAAATGGATGAACAGTTTCTCAACCATCTACACGCGATACCCTGTAATGAGAAAGTGAAAACATGTTTTTAGAAATAGCACATTTATTGAAAATGAAATACGGAAATATCTCATTTATATAAGTATTCACACCCCTGAGTCAATACTTTGTAGAAGCGCCTTTGGCGGCGATTACAGCTTTGAGTCGTCTTGGGAATGTCTATTAGCTTTGCACATCTGGATTTGAGGATTTTCTCTCGTTCTTCCTTGCAGATTATCTCAAGCTCTGTTAAGTTAGATGGGGAGCGGCGGTGAACAGCAATCTTCAAGTCTTTCCCCAGATTATCAATGGGATTCAAGTCTGGGTTTTGGCTGTGCCACTCAAGGACTTCCACATTCTTGTTTTGAAGCCATTCCACTGTTGTTTGGCTGTATGTTTGGGGTACCTGTCCTGTCGGAACGTAAATCGTATATTACAGCAATTCACCAATCTGGGGTTTATGGGAGAGTGGCCAGACTCCTGAGAAAAAAAAGCACATGACAGCACGACTGGAGTTTGCAAAAAGGCACATGAAAGACAGAGTATAAGGCAAAAGAATCCCCAGTCTAAGGTAATTTGCACTCTGAAGCAGGTTCTCATCAAGGATTTGCCTGTATTTGGCTCCATTCATTGTTCCCTCTATCCTTACCAGTCTCCCAGTCCCTGTTGCTGAAAAGCATCCCCATAGCATGATGCTGCCACTACCATGCTTCATCTAGTGCTTTGCATTCAGGCCATAAAGTTAACATTTTGACCATAGATTCTTTTGCCTTATGCTCTGTCTTTCATGTGCCTTTTTGCAAACTCCAGTCGTGCTGTCATGTGCTTTTTTTTCTCAGGAGTCTGGCCCCTCTCCCATAAACCCCAGATTGGTGAATTGCTGTATAGACTGTTGTTCTTCTGTCAAGTTCTCCCTAATCAGCCAAGGAACTCTGTAGTTCTGTCAGAGTGGTCATTGGGTTCTTGGTCACCTCCCTGACCAAGGTCCTTCTTGCCCGGTTGCTCAGTTCGATCAAACGTCTAGCTCTAGGCAGGGTCTGGGTAGTTCCATATTTTCTTTTCCATTACCCAATTATGGAGACCACTGTGGCCTTGGAACATTTAAACGCTCTATAAATAGTTTTATATCCTTCCCCAGATATAATGTATGTCTCATCATAATAATCTCTAAGATCTACGGTCAGTTCCTTGGACTTCATGGTATAGTTTCTGCTCTGACATGCGCTGTCAACTGTGAGACCTTATATAGACAGGTGTGTTTCTTTCTAAATCATGTCCAAACAATTGAATGAGCCACAGGTGCTCCAATCAAGTTGTAGCGACATCTTAAGGATGATCAAAGGAAATTGGATTCACCTGAGCTCAATTTGGAGTGTCAGAGCGAAGGGGTGTTAATATTTGTGTAAATTAGATATTTTATTTTCAATACATTTGCAAAAACTTCTAAAAACATGTTTTCACTTTGTCATTATGTGGAATAAGTCAAGGGGTGTGAATACTTTCTGACGGCACTGTAAATAAAGTATTATATGATTTACATGGTTGATCCCTCATGTCATCCATCCACTCACTAATCGATTCATCTCCTGGGACCTCAGGTCCAGTCGTCGGTTGCCGTGGGGACCCCGGACTACATCTCTCCGGAGATCCTGCAGGCGATGGAGGATGGGAAGGGGAAGTATGGTCCTGAGTGTGACTGGTGGTCCCTGGGCGTGTGCATGTACGAGATGCTGTACGGGGAGACCCCTTTCTACGCAGAGTCATTGGTGGAGACCTACGGCAAGATCATGAACCACAAGGTGAGGGGGGCTGCTTAGTGGCTGATGGTGACTGGTAGTGACATTGTACTTACTGTACTAAAACCCATCTTTAAATAAGAGCTTTTTGTTTTTATTCAAACCTTTGTTCAAGACACGTGGGATTGTTTAGGTGTTAGGCTGAAGTCTGAGTTTGTACGTTCTAGGTACTTTCTGTTTCATAGACTTAGTTCTTCTTTCTGACTACAAAGCGTTCAACTCTTCCTTCTTCTCTACCCCTTTTTCTCCTGATCCTTTCCGTCCACCGACAGGAGGAGTTAGGTGCTGCTGTGAGTGTTTCTTTTTGGGGGTCTGATTGCCCAGTCCCAAATGGACCCTTTTCCCCTACCCCCTATACACTTCTAGAATCCTCTCAGATCTCCACAAGTGCATAGGCGGTAGGTGGCTTGGGGTCGATTTGGGACTGGGTCTGAGTGATAGTGGTTAAAGTGTGAGTATGTTCTGTTCAGGGGCTGTATGTATCAAGGGATTTAGAATAGGAATTCTGGTCTAAGATCACTTTAGCCTTTTAGATCATAATGAAGAAGATTATATGGACAGAAGGGACCTGATCCTAGATCAGAACTCCTACTCTGAGACGATTGATACATACGACCCCAGGTCTGTTCATAGTTAGTTTCAGCCTATCCTGACTCCAAACCACTCCGCTCTACCTTCCTAACTCTTCCCCCTCTCCCTTCCCATCACCTTTCAACTATACCTTCACTCTCACCCGGCGGCCATATTAGCTGAAGGAATGCCTTATTTGTGTGCATTAAACTATCTTGCATAGAACTATACTGCTTTCTACTGCAACAGGGGAAACATGCATGGGCTATATAATACATTTAAAAAATGTGCTGTGCTTCTTTGTCAAGGACCATATATATACATGAAACAGGAAAATAATTATAGTATGGAACTATACTGCTGTATACTGCAATAGGGGATAATGCATGATCAGTAAAAATAAACGAGAAATAGAAAGATTTTTGACAACTTTACACAAATAATATATTTGGATAGCATCCCAAATGGTACCCTATTCCCTGGTCAGAAGTAGTGCACTAAAATAGGGAATAAGGTGCCATTAGGGACATATCCTCATTATTCTGACTCCTTTCCCTCTCCTCCCTCCGCCGGGTCCCTAGGAGCGTTTCCAGTTCCCCCTGCAGATGACGGACGTGTCCGAAGAGGCAAAGGACCTTATCCGGCGCCTCATCTGCAGCCGTGAGCACCGCCTGGGCCAGAACGGCATCGAGGACTTCAAATCTCACCCCTTCTTCTCTGGTAGGGCTTGAAACCGTTTGAGGGGACTCCGTCTGTATCGCCGCAACTCTTGTCTGTATAACTTCAGCCTATTATCGCGCTAACTCTTGTCTCCAATCATCAAGATAAAATGACTATAGCTGCTTTTATCATGATGATTGCCGTTGAAGTGAAACTAGACGATAGTGATACGATTTTATACGACAATAAGAAACTGTATATTATGATAAATATGACCGTAAGAAACTATAATGCCAATGTCTGTCATTCCCGTCAGGCATCGACTGGGACAACATCCGTACGTGCGAGGCCCCTTACATACCAGAAGTCAGCAGCCCCACAGACACGTCCAACTTTGACGTGGACGATGACTGTCTCAAGAACTCGGTATAACTCTCTCTTTCTCTTTATGGGACTACAATCAAGGCTTAAAGAGTCTTCCTTACTCTTCTCATCTTTCCATTGTTTATCGCACCGTAATCTCAACGTTCTGCGATGTTGTAGAGGTGTGTTTTAATCAAATGTGTTTTGTGTTGTGTCAGGAGACGATGCCCCCTCCCTCTCACACGGCCTTCTCTGGACACCACCTGCCCTTCGTAGGCTTCACCTACACCAGTAAATGGTGAGTGGCCGCTATCAACGTCACTCATCTTCAGTTACAACGTTTACTTCTACAGCTTTGTTAGTATATACAGCATGCATACAAATACATCCTCACTCCTAGCCTGGTCCCAGATCTGTTTGTGCCGTCTTGCCAACCCCTATGGTCATGTTTGGCATAGCAATGAGCATAGACTACACAGCACAATCAGATCTGGGACCAGGCTACTTCACTCCTACTTTTCTATCATCTGATCTAACCTCAACCACACTGAAACTAACACTCAATTTCCACTAGTGAGAAGCTATTGAATCGGGATTGTTTGTCATCTTATCTCTTATCCTAGCCTGAAGGCTAATGGTCTGTTAATTGTGTTTTTTCTCTCCCCTTTGCTCTCTGTGTCTTTCTCTCTCACTCCCTCTCTCCTCACTTTCTCACCCTCTCTCCCCTTTCTCTACCCCTCTCTCTCTCCCCCCCCTTTCTCTTCCCCTCTCTCTCTCTCTCCCCTTTCTCTTCCCCTCACTCTCTCTCCCCTTTCTCTTCCCCTCACCCTCTCTCCCCTTTCTCTTCCCCTCACCCTCTCTCCCCTTTCTCTTCCTCTCTCTCTCTCCCCTTTCTCTTCCCCTCTCTCTCTCCCCTTTCTCTTCCCCTCTCTCTCTCTCTCTCCCCTTTCTCTTCCCCTCTCTCTCCCCTTTCTCTTCCCCTCTCTCTCCCCTTTCTCTTCCCCTCTCTCTTTCCCCTTTCTCTTCCCCTCTCTCTTTCCCCTTTCTCTTCCCCTCTCTCTTTCCCCTTTCTCTTCCCCTCTCTCTTTCCCCTTTCTCTTCCCCTCTCTCTTTCCCCTTTCTCTTCCCCTCTCTCTCTCTCCCCTTTCTCTTCCCCTCTCTCTCTCTCTCTGCCCTTTCTCTTCCCCTCTCTCTCTCTCTCTGCCCTTTCTCTTCCCCTCTCTCTCTCTCCCCTTTCTCTTCCCCGCTCCCCTTTCTCTCTCCCTGTCCTCTTTCTCCCCCACCTCCAGTACCCTATCTGACCGGGGCTGTTTGAGGGAGTCGGGTGGTTTGGGTCCGGCACAGATGGATGTATGTGTCCAGCGCAGTCTGGAGGAGAGTCTAGCTACTGAAGCCTACGAGAGGAGGATACGACGCCTGGAGCAGGAGAAGACTGAGCTCAGCCGCAAGCTGCTAGGTACACACACACACGCACATATACACTGAGTGTACAGAACATTATGAATATTGAGTTGGATCCCCCCTTTCCTCTTAGAACAGCCTCAATTCATCAGAGCATGGACTCTACAAGGTGTCGAAAGCGTTCCGCAGGGATACTGGCCCATGTTGACTCCAAAACTTCCCACAGTCGTGTCAAGTTGGCTGGATGTCCTTTGGGTGGTGAACCATTCTTCATACACACAGGAAACTGTTGAGCGTGAAAAACCCAGCAGCGTTGCAGTTCTTGACACAAACTGGTGCGCCTGGCTCCTACTACCACAAAGGCACTTAAATCTTTTGTCTTGCCCGTTCACCCTGTGAATGGCACAAATACACAATCATGTCTCAGTTGTCTCAATCCTTCTTTAACCTGTCTCCTCATCCGGGACACTCTCCAGATGTTTAATTTACACACCGTCTCTCTAATACTCTGAAATCACTTTCACACTCTCTTTTCACCCTCCCCTCAACCTCCCCTCTTTCCTCTTCCAGAGTCGACCCAGACAGTCCAGGCCCTGCAGCACGTGTCAGGAGAAGGACCAGCACCCGTCCCCTCTAACAAGGAGGTGGAGATCAGGAGTCTGAAGACTGAGATTGACATCCTCAAGAAACAGATCGCAGGTAAACATTCAACTGTAAAGATGTTACTGTGTAGTCGAACACAAACACATTCCAGCCAGGTCAGCGTTGACCATGCATGGATAGACTCGGACTGGAAATACATTCTACATAATGGGCAAGTGCAGATACAAAATGGAAAGATGGACAGTAATGACTAGGAAGACGTAATAGCTGGCAATAAATAATGCATACAGTAAACAAGCCAGGTTCATTATGGGAATTGCATAGTCATTGACCTATAAAATGAAATATATAATGACCGAAAACATACATCAGAGGGAAATGTAATGCATATTGGCCAATGTTGTGTATAACAACATTGACCCTCTGTAATGTGGGTAATGTGTGTGTCAGACTCAGGTCAACTGGAGCAGAAGTTGGAGGAAGCTACATCAGCCCGTCGAGAAATGGAGGGCTCATCCAAACACCTCAGGAGCCTGGAGAAACAGATGAAGAGCCTCAACCTGGAGAGGGACGACCTGCACAAGGTGTGTGTGTGTCGGTGTGCTTCTTCCCTAGGCCTCGATACTGTATTGGGTTAACTCACCCTATTCACCACCAACATACAGCACCCGCCTGGGTGTTACTCCCAGTCATTCAGTGTCAGCCACTAACCCTGACCCTCATTCCCTATAGGACTTAATGGAGGCCAGTGAGAAGATGAAGAGTCAGTCTAAGGAGTTGAAAGAAGCCCACAGCCAGAGGAAGCTGGCCATGCAGGAGTTCTCCGAGCTCAACGAGCGTCTGACTGACCTCCGATCAGCCAAGCAGCGCCTGGGCCGCCAGCTCCGGGACAAGGAGGAGGAGATGGAGGCTTTGTCCCAGAAGGTGGAGGCTCTACGGCTGGAGGTGCGCAAGGCCGAGAGGTCCAAGAAGGAGGTAGAGTAGTCTCGTGGTTCCCGTGGTTCTTCGAGGTATTGGTGTGTCTGTGTGATGGATGTTTTTTTTAACCTCTTTAGTTTTGGATAGTTTGTGTGTGCGTGTCTATATGTCTACGTGAAAGAAGATCTGTGGTGGCCTCGTGTGTGTGTGGTGTGGTGTGTGTGTGTGTATTAACCCCTTGCTGGATGTGTCTCTCAGATGGAGGCCCAGTCCGAGGAGCAGACAGCAGACGCTCAGAAGGAGAGGAAGCTGAGAGAACGATCAGAGCAGCACTGTAGACAGCTAGAGGAGGAGCTGGACGGACTCAAGGTAACACACACTGGAGGCCTTCACGGGGGGCCAAAAAGATGGCCCTGGGGCTTTCCCATCTGGACCCGGTATGCGTAAATTCATTTGTAAAATATGGAGACCCATTCCGAACGGACTCACGGACAACTAGATCCGTTCCGTATAGAACTGGTCAGATCCAGACCCTGTCCGATCCAAGTGAAGGAAGCAGCAGAAAAGGTTTAAGCGACTTTAATAAACCGGAGCTGATAAAGTGCAAGGGAGAAGAAGTAGAGAGAGGTGATGCTCTAGCAGGGGCCGTGCTGTCTGTGTAGGCTTCTGTGAGTGTGAGCGAGTGACTGAGGGACGAATGAGGGAGAAATGGCAACCAACCAAGCCGACTCGCTCTATAGTAGACTAACAGCTGCCATAGCAAGGTTATTTATCATCAAATATGATTACGTAGTACCTTTCTTGACTGCATCAAACTGGGAGAAGCTAGTTAAGTAAGCTAGCTAGCTAGCTAGCAGCTAGCTAGCTAGCTAGCTAGCAGCTAGCTAGCTAGCAGCTAGCTAGGCTAATTGAGGTTGCATGCGCTTTCTCGTCCTGCACAGTTACAAACAACAACTCCATTCAGAATATAAAGTAGCAGCATGCCTGTTGGCTCTTGGTCGTTGTAGCCTATACTTCTCCTTTATGTTTTAATTCCGTCATTTTTATTCCTTCTTCCATTGATTAGATCTTTTTTTACTTTTGCCACACACGAAGGCTCTGACTGTAGCCTATTGCCCCTTTGATGACTTATGATTGGCCAACAACAAGCTACCCGAGGCATTCTCGTGAAAAGCAAAGAGAAGCAGCATAAATGATACAATTTCTCTCTCTCGCTACCTCAGCAATCGTGTTCAGATCTGTATGGCTCCTTCCAGATCAGTCAGTTAAAATTACACATACCCGTGACAATCATATCAGATCTGAACCAGACCCGTGACATTATTTAGAATTCTGGATCCGAATCCACTCGGATCCCGGATCGGGTCTCGGGTATTCGGGTACAGGTGGATTCGTGAGGACCTCTAACACACGCACACACAAATACACACACACACAGATACCCTTTCTATAAGACGTAACTCACCATTCTCTTACTTTCTCTCACTCTCTGTTGCTCATGTACAGATCTTCACAGATGTAAGCAGACGCTCTTATCCAGAGCGACTTGTAGTCAGAAACGCACATGTAGGCGATGTGAAATGGCTAGCTAGTTAGCGTAGCGTTCAATCGATGACGTCACCCATTCGGAGACCTAGAAGTCGTTTTTTTTTTTTTTTTACAGGGGTGGAAACAATACTGTAACTCACAAAACACACACACCTGGGGTGTGTTCAAAAGGAAGCAAACTTTTTCCATTGCAAAGTATTTTGCTCCGGCATGCACTAATGAACACACCCCTGGACGTGTGTATTTGGCTAACTCCTCTCTTCCCCTGAACCAGAAGCAGGTGGGGCCGTCAGCTTCGGTGGTGGGCTCGGACCAGAGCCAGGAAGTGGGGAAGCTGCGTGCCGACCTGGAGAAGAAGACCTTGTTCTACGAGGAGGAGCTGAGCAGGAGGGAGGCGCAGCACGCCAACGAGCTCAAGGGCCTCCGCAAGGAGCTCCGCGACGCTGAGGGACAGCAGCTCACCTTGCAGAAGGAGATCCTGGTGCTCAAGGACAAACTGGAGAAGACGCGCAGGGAGAGGTGTGTTTGTCTTGTCTGTCTACATGTATTTCTTTGTGTGTATAATGGGTTATGTGCGCTACCGCCTTAGTAGAATTGGATATCCACAACACTCATAGACTTATAGGACAGTCAATTTAGAGACATAGACAAAGCATTCATGTGGTTCTGGTTTAAACCTTTTTGTAGTACATGGAGATATACTATACATGCCCGACTGGGTTCTTCCCCTTCTTTTCAGCGAGGGTTATACGAGGTAAACATGGTCAAAGTTACTTCACTCTGGACTCTACTGTGCTCACAGTGTAGTTTGATCTCAGATTCCTCCTATTAGGATTGTCACCATACCAGTATCGTGATACAAACATTTTCCATGGCACAAAAAAACCCACAAAGCAGACTAAAATCATTGCTCCTTTAAAAACCTGCTTTATGTCAAATATTGTGCGCTATAGCTCGGGAAATAAACACGTGACAACATGAGGCAATAAACACGTGACAACATGAGGCAGTTAAGAACGGTTTTCCTTAAGATATGAAGTCCGCTTCAAGTTTTCATGTTCCTTGCTAAGATGCATCTGAGTATCACGATACTGGTATCGTCACAACCCTACCCCTCTGTTGTGACCTTGCTCCTGAGAAGACTCTTGTACATGTCTTAGAGTTCCTTAGATCTAACTGCCGTTGTTTGTCTGTCTACTTGAACATTTCCATTGAAAGTGCTTTTTAAGTCCAGTTAAGTTCATCTGGTACCGGGAAACGGGCCTATGGAGTTGACCCATTCAGTAGAACAGTTACTCTCTCTCTGTGTAGTAGCACTTACCTGACAGTGTACTCGTCCTCTTCTTTCCAGCGAGGTTTATGCAAGGTAAACATGGTTAACGTTACTTCACCCTGGCCTCAACTGTGCTGTACTCGCAGTGTAGTTTAATGCTAGTTACCTTCTCTCCTCTGACCTAGCTCCTGAGAAGACCCTTGTTCATGTGTTAGAGTCCCTTAGATCTAGCTAGTGTTATCCCCCTCTGCCTCTATCCAAGAAGCAACATTCCTCTAACCTAACGGCACCTGATACAGACTGACACTGGAGAAAAAGCTGTAAGCCGTTGTTTTTCTACCCTCCAGCATCCCCGGCTTGCCTAGTTCAAACTGTGTGCGCCCCGAATGGAACCCTCTCCCCTATTTAGTGCACTACTTTTGACCAGGGCCCATAGGGAATGGGTTGCCATTTGGGATGCAGATCTGGCTCCTGGATAGTCTCTTTAACAGTATTGATGTGGTTGAGATTAATATGGCATGTCTGACGGGGCTTTGTCTCAATGCTCCTTATCTGGCCTATGTGTGTATTCATTGGACCTTGCTCTGAATAGCAGGTATAGTGTGTGGTTGATGTGTTTGTGTAAGTGATGATGGAACATCTGAATATGTGTGTGTGTGTGTGTGTGTGTGGCAGCCAAAGCGAGCGTGAGGAGTTTGAGACGGAGTACAAGCAGAAGTACGAGAGGGAGAGGGTCATTTTGACCGAGGAGAACAAGAAGCTCTCCAGTGAACTGGACAAGGTGAGATGTTATACGCACACACACACACACACACACACACACACACACACACACACACACACACACTGCCCTGACCTGAGGTAACCCTCTCACACACACATCCCAATTCTCGCATCATATGACCCCCCCCCCCCACCTCAAATCAAATGAAATTGTATTTGTCTCATGCGCCGAATACAACCGGTGTAAACCTTACTGTGAAATGCTTACTTACAAGCTCTTAACCAACAATGCAGTTCAAGAAATAGAGTTAAGAAAATATTTACTAAATAAACTAAATAAAAAATAAATGGTAACTCAATAAAATCTTAATAACATGACTATATACAGGGGGTACCTGTACAGAGTCAATGTGCGGGGGTACAGGTTAATCGAGGTAATTTGTACATGTAGGTAGGGGTAAAGTGACTATGCATAGATAATAAACAGCGAGTAGCAGCAGTGTAAAAACAAATGGGGGTGTCAATGTAAATAGTCCGCTTGACCATTTGATTAATTGTTACAAGCTGTTAAGGAGCATTTTGGACCTAGACTTGGCGCTCCGGTACCGCTTGCCGTGCGGTAGCAGAGAGAACATTCTATTACTTGGGTGACTTGAGTCTTTGACCATTTGTTGGGCCTTCCTCTGACACCGCCTAGTATAGGATGCTCTCTATGGTGCAGTTGTATAACTTTTTGAGGATCTGAGGACCCATGCCAAAAAAAATTCTGTATCCTGAAGGGAAAAGGTGTTGTCGTGCCCTCTTCACGGCTGTCTTGGTGTGTTTGGACCATGATAGTTTGTTTTTTGGTGATGAGAACACCAAGGAACTTGAACCTCTCGACCCGCTCCACTACAGCCCAGTCAATGTTAATACTGGCTTGTTCGGCCCTCCTCTTCCTGTAGTCCACGATCAGCTCCTTTGTCTTGCTCACGTTAAGGGAGAGGTTGTCCATACTGCCAGGTCTCTGACATCCCTATAGGCTGTCTCGTTGTCGGTGATCAGGCCTACCACTGTTGTGTCGTCAGAAAACTTAATGATGGTCTTGGAGTCGTTCTTTGCCACGCAGTCGTGGGTGAACAGGGTATACAGGAGGGGACTAATCATGCACCCCTGAGGGACCCCCGTGTTGAGGATCAGTGTGGCAGATGTGTTGTTGCCTACCCGTACCACCTGGCGGCGGCCCGTCAGGAAGTCCGGGATCCAGTTTGCGAGGAAGATGTTTAGACCCTGGGGTTCTTAGCTTAGTGATGAGCTTAGTGGGCACTATGGTGTTGAACGCTGAGGTGTAGTCAATGAACAGCATTCTCACATAGGTGTTCGATTTTGTCCAGGTGGAAAAGGGCAGTGTGAAGTGCAATTGAGATTGCGTCATCTGTGGATCTGTTGGGGCGGTATTGGAGTGGGTCTAGGGTTTCTGGGATGAGGGTGTTGATGTGACCCATGACCAGCCTTTTAAAGCAATTCATGGCTACCAACGTGAGTGCTGCAGGGTGGTAGTCATTTAGGCAGGTTACCTTCGTTTTCTTGGGCACAGGGACTATGGTGGTCTGCTTGAAACATAGGTATGTAGGTATTACAGACTCGGTCAGGGAGAGGTTGAAAATGTCAGTGAAGACACTTGCCAATTGGTCCACGCATGCTCTGAGTACACGCCCTGGTAATCCTTCTGACCCTGCGGCCTTGTTAATGTTGACCTTTTTAAAGGTCTTACTCACATCGGCTACGGAGAGCGTGATCACACAGTCGTCCGGAACAGCTGGTTCTCATGCATGCTTCAGTGCTGCTTGCCTCGAAGCAAGCATAAAATACATTTAGCTCATCTGGTAGGCTTGCGTCATTGGGCAGCTTGCGGCTGGGTTTCCCTTTTGAATTCCGTAATAGTTTGCAAGCCCTGCAACATCTGATGAGCGTCAGAGCCAGTGTAGTACGATTCAATCTTAGTCCTGTATTGACGCTTTGCCTGTTTGATGGTTCGTCTGAGAGCATAGCGACATAACCAGACATTGCTGTTCTGTCCTGCCGATGCACAGAAAACCCTATCCTACTAACCCGTTGGTAGGATAGTCTCGAATGGAAATCATCCAGATTATTCTCCAGTGATTGCACGTTGGCCAATAGAACTGACGGTAGAAGCGGGTTACCCACTCGCCGTGGATTCTGACAAGACACCCCGATCTCTGCCCCCTGTATTTGTGTATTTTCTTCGCGTGAATGACGGGGATTTGGGCCTGGTCTCGGAGATGCAGTATATCCTTCGCGTCGGACTCATTAAAGAAAACATTTTCGCACAGTTTGAGGTGAGTATTCGCTGTTCTGATATCCAGAAGCTCTTTTTTGTCATAAGAGACGGTAGCAGCAACATTATGCACAAAATAAGTTACAAACAATGCGAAAAAACAAACAAAATAGCACAGTTGTTTAGGATTCCGTAAAACAGCAGCCATCCCCTCCGGCGCCACCCTTCTCTCCTGGCAAAGCCAATATAATCACTGTTCATCTATATCTACCTTCAAAACAGACCACAGTCTCTTACACACGCAAATGGACCGGCCCGTTGGATCCCATACTATTGACTTTGGAAGTGGGAGAAATGGGAATGAGAATTGGAAGTTCCCAAGCAAAATACTTTTGTAGGAGTTCTGACGTATCGTATTAAAAGTGATGTTTGTTTTTGTGGTATTGTATATTAAGTATGAAGCAATGCCTGGAAGTTGATAGCAGCCAGGGTAGGGTGTATGTGGAAAATAGGGAACATTCCCCAACACTTCCTGAACACATGCTCAACTTGTGCCAGGGAAGAATAGGGAGAAGCACATATCGTTGGCTGTGTCTCAAATGACACCCTATTCCATTTATAGTGCGTTACTTCTGACCAGGGGACTGGTCAAAGGAAATGCACTATTTGGGAAATGGGTGCCAATTGGGACGCAGACCCATATCATTCTGTTTCACATGCTTTCCGCATGACAGCCAGAACACACGGATCAGATTATATATATATATATATATATTTTTCTATAAATGATCAGATTATATTTAAATGTTTTCTATTCTAAAGCTAGCTGCTTTCGTTCGGAAATACATTTAACACATGTCAACAAATGCAAGGTTACCTTGGAACTATTATATTTAGCCTGTTTAAATGATCCTTCAAACTGTGTATTATAACTCTGGGTCCATGTCAGCTTGCACTTACCATTGTTTTGCTGGTCCTATGTCAACCAACAACCTACTTGCCACTTATCAGATTTTTGCCATGTGCGCAGTAATAATTCACCACTGTCAAACCATTACGCTAAAACACATTCCCTTTGCAACTGTCAAGTAGCTTATAATTACCAAGCTAGCTACAGGTATTTATAAATGGCCAGTTGCCACGAGGGCTAGGATCAGCACTTATGACGTCATCAATCATAATTGTATTATATAGATGACTAGTGAGCCCCTCTCCACCTCCCTGCCCTCCTCCCTGTCTTTCTCTCTACCCACCCTACATTGGCATCCACCCCTGGCCTGTCCTTCTCTCCCCTCTTCTTTTAACATTCCCCTGTACCCTCTTTTTTTTTTTTTTATGCCCCCTCCCCCCTTCCCTAACTTTCTTACCCTTTGCCCTAACCTTTTCTCCCCTCTCTTCTCTGTCCCTCTTTCTCCGACCCTGCCCTGCCTTTCCCCACCCTGTCATACGCTTGAAAATCTGGCGCAGCATGGCTCAAATTAAAGTTCTATTGCAATATCTGCTGAGGTTGCCAAACTCTGTATAATATCTATGGCTCTGATTGACTTTGTGTTGCCCTCTGTCCTGTCCTCTCTCCTCTAGCTGACGTCCATGTTTGAGAAGCTGAGCAGCAGCAACAGACAGCTGGAGGAGGAGATGAGGGAGCTGGCTGACAAGAAGGAGAGCGTTGCTCACTGGGAGGCCCAGATCACTGAGATCATACAGTGGTGAGGGACGGAGAGACATACAGGACACACACACACACACACACACACACACTCTGTAACAATGAACTGATACAGTGGTGAGTGGTGCCCCCTGCCGGCCACTCCAGGCCACTGCAGTAGGAGAAACAGGAATAGAGTCTGGCCCAGAGCTCCTGGTTTCCACTAGATAGCACAGCCATAAAGGCAGTATTGGTTATATTGTAAAAAATCATGAAAACCAAAATGTGCCTTTTGGATTTACTGTACGGTTATGTTTAGTACTGTAGTTGTGGATAGGGTGGTAACTAGTGACGACCAGAGCTCCTGTATGGACCTTAGAGACCCCTAGTGGGGGAAATGTGTATGTACTGGCCAGGATTGTTCAGAACCCTCTGTGCCCTATATGTACACATAGAACTCTGGCTCTGGGCCTATTTAGTGTTCGTCCCAAGTGGCACCCTATTCCTTTATAGTGCACTAATTTTGACCGAAGCCCAACGCGGTGCACTATATCGGGAATAGGGTGCCACTTGGGACATATCCTTAATCTAATACTCAATGGGAGGGCAATGGCAAGTTATCGTAACCGTATTGTAATCTTGCAGTCCAGTTAAAGTGACAGTTTGGATATGATAGCTTATGCAACGTATACTGCGTTTAGTGAGTTGTGAGGGCTGCTCATATCCCTGTATTTATTGACTGTGCGACAGGGTTAACGAGTTCATGCGTGCTACCTACAGGGTAGGGCTTACCTGCAGGGTGTGTGTCTGTGTGCCCACATGAGTGCGTGTGTTTGTATAATGACGCGAGTGAATGTGTCCTCTGTGACGTGTGTGACGTGTGTTCCAGGGTGAGCGATGAGAAGGATGCGCGAGGTTACCTCCAGGCTCTGGCCACTAAGATGACCGAGGAGCTGGAGGGACTGAGAAACACCAGCCTAGGTGCCAGGGCCACGGTGAGACATATATACACACACACACACACACACATATACACACACACACACGCAAGAACCTCTGTACCTCTCCTCACATCTGCATTGAACTTACCCTTCTTCATTTGCGTCCCTTTCACCCCCCTCCCTCCTTTCTCCCCCCTACAGCAGGACATGCCGTGGAAGGTGCGGAGGTTCGCTAAGCTGGACATGTCAGCCCGTCTGGAGCTGCAGTCTGCACTGGACGCTGAGATCAGAGCCAAGCAGACCATCCAGGACGAACTGAACAAAGTCAAGGCCTCGAACATCTCCACTGAGTGGTACGTCCACTGCTGCTCTTACTTACTTTTCTACCTTTAAACTCATAGTCTAAGAACTACGCTGAGACTTAGAAAATCTTTATTGCTCAAAAAGGGAACATGGGATATGGGGCACATTCAACGGCAGTACAGTGCAGTCAGTCAAGAGTGCGCACCTAAAGTATTACTCTGTTAGGCTTGCATGATCGGATTTGGCATTGTTGACGTTCTCTGGCTCATCTACCCTCCTGTCTCCTCAGTAAGCTGCAGGAGTCGGACACTAAGAACCAGGACCTGCTAGCTGAGATTGAGAGGCTGAAGAAGGAGACGGAGGAGCTCCGCCTGCGCAGGGGTGAGACTGGAACCATCACCTCTGACCTGTGTTTCTCCTCTCAAAGCTATATGTTCTGTTTGAGTGCCGACCTTTTCGTTTTTATATGTATGGAATATCTGGTCTTAAGCACCGACTAAGAAACTTTCAATGTATGAAACTGGGAGAGGGCAAAATGTTTCTACTTTCTCTGTGCTGCTTTTAGGACAGCATGGTGATGTGATTGTGGTCTCTGGTGGGGTTGTTTTGTGTAGGTGTGAAGCACCAGGACTCCCAGAACTCCTTTCTGGCCTTCCTCAACGCCCCCACCACAGCCTTGGACCAGTTCGATGTAAGTAGCCATCCCTCGCACTTTATAGACAGGATGGCTTTTTAATCATCTGCTCTAAATTCCACGGTCTCTGACTTGTTTAAAGATCAGAGGAAATGTTTAAAGGCCTCTCTTCTTTTGTTGAGTGACTGTGTCTTCCTTCACTTTTTTTAAATTAATTTTTTTTAACAGATTTTGTTCAGAACATTCATTTTCTTCAATTAATTTTCTTTATTTCATTTGTGTAAATATTTCACATCTTGTTTTTATTTGGTTCTCCTTGCTTTCATGTTCTGCTACGTCAGGATTATTTCTCCTCATCCTCATCCTCTTTAATAGATTTTTGGGAAGACGTAAGTTTCTGTTGGGCAGTGGCTGACGTGTGTGGAGCTCTAGACTGTAGATGGATAATAAGCTAACTAGTTGCCTCAGAGCGTGGTGGTGTGATTGGATCCAGTGTTTGTGTGAGTGAGTGGACCATACCTCTCTGTGTTCGTCCGTGTGGGTATCTGTGAGCGTCGTAGCTAGTCCCGTGTGAGTAGATAAGCCTACTAGCCAATGAGTCTTCTGTGAATGTAGTAGTGGATCAGCAGCATCCCCAGTCTTTGGCTATGTCCCAATTTTCCACCCTTCTCCCAAATTGTGCACTTGCACACTCTGTGTCATGCATTTAAAAGCAAAGGGTTGGCTAGAGGGAGTTTCCACCATTGTTAAATCCATGTGAGAAAGTGCTCAGTTCAGGAAAAGGGCGGAGAAACGGAAAATAGCCATTGCGTGAGTGGGGTTTGCAGCAGCAGAATTTGGGCTCCTTGGAATTTAGTCAAGACTTGAAAGAATGTTTGTATACTGAGCCGATTCCTCCCACTTAGTATAGAGACATTCTTTGATGCCATCCATGGCTACTTGGCTTTGAGTCCAGACACTACAGAACATACTGTTTAACACTCTGGAGTGAGCTTCCCTTCCACACTGTAGTACCATCACGAGTTCCCCTGTTAGTCCAAGAGTCTATGTCCCATATCGCACCCTATTCACTACTTTTGATCAGGGGCTGTGGTCAAAAGTAGTGCACTATGTAGGGAATAGGGTGTCATTTGGGACACCGAGAGTTATTACCCAATCCAGGCAGTGTCCTTCAGTGCAATGTGGAAAGGACATCCTCAGCAAATAGATAGGCTACCATTCCTTTTAATGTGACCTATTTAAGAGCCACTTCAGACTTCTCAATGTTGACTTCTTTCCATTTTTCTGTCCCTCTCTCCCTCCCCCCACTGAAGCGCTCTCCATCAGTTGGGCCAACTAGCAAAGGCAGACGAGTAAGCTAAGCAGCGGTTCTGTGCTTGTTATTTTGTCTGTGCCCAATCACCCTCTGAACCTCAACTGTGTCTGTTGCATGAAAGGGAATGTATTGTGTGTGTTGTGTCGGTTGTTATGCATGGGGCTTTGTGGAGATGCAACATTTGGACTTTCAAAAAAGTTAAGTATTTTATTGTATTTGTCTTTGCTTTTAAGGCATGGTGTATGTATGGGTGTATGGCCTGCACTGTAGTCCTCCAATAAACTACAGTAGCGTATATGTGTGCATTTATTGCAGTTGTTTCGTTATCCTCCAAGTGGCTTTGTGGATTTCCCAAAACCAAATGTATGGTGTGGCTGTGCTCTTGTCCCTCGTGGCTACAGTCGGCATGGTCAATGGGTTACAGTGCATTCGAACAGACTTACGTGACATTCTAGAATTGATTAAAAACAAAATGTTCCTCATCAATCTACACACAATACCCCATAATGACAACGCAAAAACAGGTTTTTAGACATTTTTGCTAACGTGTATATATTACAACAACAACAAAAAGGTTAACACATTTACGTAAGAAGACTCTTTACTCAGTAATTTGTTGAAGCACGTTTGGCAGTGATTACAGCCTCGCGTCTTCTTGGGTGTGACGCTACAAGCTTGGCACACCTGTATTTGGGGAGTTTCTCCCATTTTTATCTGCAGATCCTCGAAAGCTCTGTCAGGTTGGATGGAGAGCGTCGCTGCACAGCTATTTTCACATCTCTCCAGAGATGTTCGTTTGGGTTCAAGTCGGGGCTCTGGCTGGGCCACTCAAGGACATTCAGAAACTTGTCCTGAAGCCACTCCTGCGTTGTCTTGGCTGTGTGCTTAGGGTCGTTACCCAGTTGGAAGGGGAACCTTCGCCCCAGTCTGAGGTCCTGAGTGCTCTGGAGCAGGTTTTCATCAAGGATCTCTCTGTACTTTGCTCCGTTCATCTTTCCCTCGATCCTGACTAGTCTCCCAGTCCTTGCGACTGGAAAAACATCCCCACAGCATTATGCTGCCACCACCATGCTTCACCGTAGGGATGGTGCCAGGTTTCCTCCAGATGTGACGCTTGACATTGAACCAAGAGTTCAATCTGGTTTCATCAGACCAGAGAATCTTGTTTCTCATGGTCTGAGAGTCCAGTAAGTGCCTTTTGGGCAAACCAAGCGGGGTGTCATGTGCCTTTTTACTGAGATGTGGCTTCCGTCTGGCCACTCTACCATAAAGACCTGATTGGTGGAGAGCTGCAGAGATGGTTGTCCTTCTGGAAGGTTCTCCAATCTTCACAGAGGAACTCTGGAGCTTTGTCAGAGTGACCATCGGGTTCTTGGTCACCTCCCTGACCAAGGCCCTTCTCCCCCGATTGCTCTTGGCCGTGCGGCCAGCTCTAGGAAGAGTCTTGGTGGTTCCAAACTTCTTCCATTTAAGAATGATGGTGGCCACTGTGTTCTTGGGGACCTTCGATGCTGTGTTCTTGGGAACCTTATATAGACCGGTGTGTGCCTTTCCAAATCATGTCCAATCAATTGAATTAACCACAGGTGGACTCCAATCAAGTTGTTGAAACATCTCAAGGATGATCAATGGAAACAGGATGCACCTGAGCTCAAGTTCGAGTCTCATAGCAAAGGGTCTGAATACTTATGTAAATAAGGTATTTTGTTTTATAATTTTTTTACATTTGCAAAAATGTCTAGAAACCTGTTTTCGCTTTGTCATTATTATAGGCTGTTGGATGTAGATTGATGAGGAGAAAATGTATTTGATCCATTTTAGAATAAGTCTGTAATTGTAACAAAATGTGGTAAAAGTCGATGGGTCTGAATACTTTCTGAATGCACTGTATGTGTAGCACTCGTGTCATGTGCATTGTTCATGGGTTTGTGGTCCAAACTGTAGGCTTCCTAATGACCGTTGACCAATGGATTGGTCAGTCCTATCTCTGCTACGACTACAATCTCCGTTTACCTCTATAATACTGTGCATCTACCTGGTTGAATTGTTTTCTTGCTTTTTACTCTAAGCATGGATGGTGCTTTTTGGTCCCTTTTAGCTTCCTTACTTTCTACCAACTCCATCACAACCTGTTTCTATGTCCTGCAACCCACCTTTCTTCATTTATTTCTCTCTCTCTCTCTCTCTCATCCCTTTTTCCAGGTGGACTCGATGGATAACTTCACTCCCTCCAACACTCCATCCAGAGGCGAGGACTCCAAGTCCCAGCTCAAGTCTCGCTCACGGTCGCCCTCCATGGCCAGCGACGTGGAGCCTATAGAGGTGAACTCTAACCTCTGAACTTTGGACCTCAACTTATATTATGCTTAATCTTAGACTGTTCTTAATCTATAAGGGCTGATTTTCCGACCATAAAATAAAAACTAGGTATATATTGTGCTGTACTTAGGGCTGTTAAGGTGACCATATTACCATATTGGTCACGAGTAATGAAGGCAGTCAAATTCCACATGACCCTTTAGTCACAGTAATTAGGCTTCTCCAAGCTCTGATGCTGCTGATGGCCAAACTTGCTAACTGCATGGTACTCCGCACCCTATTGTTCCTCTAATCACCCTGACATCAATGCAAATGTAATCAAAAATCTAATCAAACACTTCATGAGAGCCCATGAGCTCATGTTGCGCAAGAAAATGAAGCACATAAATCCGCTTTACAAGGGGTTTAGAGCCTAACTGGCATTCATAAGCTGCGAGTGAGTTTCAAGTTTGGGGAAGATTATTTTCACCATAAAAATGCACCTTTATAATTAAAGCATTACATGCATAATCGCATTTGCGGTCACTTTTGATAATGGTGTTTTCCCGCTAATGAAATTTGTGCTTATAGCCTACTGCCGTGTGCACATTGCTGAGCTTATAATGTGAAGAAATAGCCTAATAGTTGATCAACATTTTAAGCTAAACGTTCTGATCTGTTGCGTTAAGCCACATTGTGTAAAAAAAGTATTTTTGATGCCAGTGGTTGTATTAATTTGAGATCTATCGCATCCCACAACTGTGCCAGACTATGTTTGGAATATTTGTCTCTCGTACAGAATAGAATAGGTACATTTTTGTACTATGGGGGATAGTACATTGACATAGGCTAGTGCTTTTGCTGTTCGTTAGACATACTCATCTTGTTGGCTGACCAAAACTAAATGTGGACAGTTCTTCCAATATTTTCAATATGCACCTCGGAATTGGACAAGGACGCGCGCAGTTGTCCCCGACGTGTCTGTCTTCCATATCCGCAGCAGGTCTCCAAGGTGAACAGCCTCTGGCATGTTAGAACAAAAAAGAGAAGATGTTAGAGAAAGACCCGATCACGTGATGGTGAGCCATGTGAGTGAGAGGTGCTTCGGAGCGGACAGCACTCAGGGAGAAGGGCACAACACAGCACTCAGGGAGAAGGGCACAACACAGCACTCAGGGAGAAGGGCACAACACAGCACTCAGGGAGAAGGGCACAACACAGCACTCAGGGAGAAGGGCACAACACAGCACTCAGGGAGAAGGGCACAACACAGCACTCAGGGAGAAGGGCACAACACAGCACTCAGGGAGAAGGGCACAACACAGCACTCAGGGAGAAGGGCACAACACAGCACTCAGGGAGAAGGGCACAACACAGCACTCAGGGAGAAGGGCACAACACAGCACTCCCGGCCAAGGGCACAAAGGCCACTGGCCGCAAAAGGCATGGATTTTTTTTAGGATGCATTACGGCCACACAAAGGGTATGCCGCCGGGAAATTTGAGGCAATATCAAGTGCTTGTCAAATTGTGAATGAGAGACTTTAAGTGTGTACAGCCTGCGTAAAAAAACAAAGCAGAGTACATGCCTTTCAAGCAACTTAAAAAAAAAAAATCATCATTAGTCGCATCATGCAGCCTTACAATGTGTTAATCATAAACAGATAGCCCAATGTTTGTAGAACAACTAAAGTTCCATTAATAACTCTAAATTAAGCATATAGGAGGACCTATTTCGTTGTTAAATGCTCAACACAGAATAGCCGCATGTGCACACGCCCTCAAATCGTTTGGAGAAAGTATCCTTTCTATTTAATTCAGCTTTGTTCAGTTGTTTTCTTCATACTCTAAAATAATGCCATGGAATTCTAAGCAAATTGTGTCTGCTAAATGAACTAGTGTAACCCACAGCCATTTGGCATAGCCACATCAGGACCTAACATAAGGACAAAGTATGCTATTCTGTTCTTCTGAAATAGACTTCATTTTCTTCATATCATGTTTCTTTAGACCTGTCTAAAAATAAATCATGGATTTATTGTGAAGGTGTAGGCCATATTAAATGTAAAACGTAGATGTTCTTATCAGTGTGGAAGCCAGGAGACGCTAAATGTGTTTGTTAATTAACGGTCAATTACCGTGAGACCGACCAGTTACTTGCTTGACAATCACCGGCTGATGAAATTTCGTGACCGCCACAGCCCTAGCTGTACTCAGATCTTTCTGTCTTCTCTCACCCTCTAGTTGATAGACCACCTCCCACGGCCAGTCCAGACCCCCACCATGCGATCAGGGGGGTACGGTAGTATTGGCCGCTCATCACCCAAGGTAAGACCTGACATCCATTTTGACCTCCCAAATACCATTCTACTGTTTTAACCTCGGTCAATAGTCATGTCAATCCCATGGACCCGACGAAGACCAGTTGCTGTAGTTCAATAAAGCGTCTGTATTAGTCCTATGTGTTTTGACCGGTCCTCTGTTCTCCTTTGTTTGTCCCCTGCAGCCCAAAGCCCACCAGTTTGTGGTGAAGTCCTTCAGTGCTCCAACCAAGTGTAACCAGTGCACCTCTCTCATGGTGGGACTCATCCGCCAGGGCTGCACCTGCGAAGGTACGATGAGAGAGCGAGAGAGAGAGAGAGAGAGAGAGGGAGGGGGGGATAAAGGGTGGAGGAGAGCGGGAGGAAGACAGATGGGAGAATGAGGAGCGAGAGGGATAAAGGAAGGAAGACTGGGATCTGAGGAAAGGGATGGAGGGAAACAGGTGGAAGGAAGAGAAGAAGGCAGGGGATTTTGGATGGAAGGAGGAGAAGTGGAGCAAGACTGAGGTGGGAGTACTGTCTCTTGAGGCTAGATATAAAACCGATATAAACCCCTTATTCTCTCCTGTCTGGTCTTGCAGTGTGTAACTTCTCGTGCCACGTGACATGTGCTGACAAGGCTCCAGCAGTGTGCCCCGTGCCACATGACCAGACCAAGGGGCCATTGGGCATTGACCCTCAGAGGGGCATCGGCACTGCCTACGAGGGACATGTCAGAGTACGTATGACACCGAAGATTGTTTATTTATGCACTCTTTTAACAACATTTCCTGGTAGAATAAGTACCTGTGAATTAAAGTGCAAATGTAAAACTAAAACCTTGTACGTTTAACGTCCCTATATCACCAGTGGCTGACCTGTGTGTGAGGCTTGCCTGTTAATTGTGTCTGTATAGTAAAATATGTCTGTCTCTAAAGGTTGTTTACCACTGTCAATACTAGGTTGGGTCTATGTGTGAGACTGAAGTGTGTGTCTGTCCCTGTGTGTGTTCCCAGGTGCCCAAGCCAACGGGGGTGAAGAAGGGTTGGCAGCGGGCGGTTGCCGTAGTGTGTGACTTCAAGCTCTTCCTGTATGAGCTGGGAGAGGGCAAGGCCACAACGCCCAGTGTGGTGGTCAGTCAGGTCATAGACATGAGGTAAGGACTACAACCTAAGCTCTGTCTGAACTAGAACTCCCATAGCTGGGGAAGGGCCACAACGCCCAGTGTGGTGGTCAGTCAGGTCATAGACATGACGTGAGACTGACAAGGACTACAACCTGAGCTCTGTCTGAACTACAACCCAGTCTATCAGAGAGAAATGGCTGCTTATTAGAATTACTTCTGGGTTTAGTCCCTTATTTGATTGACTCAATCAATCTCTCCCACGTTCTCTCTGCCTCTCCCCTCTCTCTCTCTCACACTTTCTCCTTCCTTTGTTTTCCAGGGATGAGGAGTTTTCAGTCAGCTCTGTCCTGGCGTCTGACGTCATTCACGCCAGCCGCAAGGACATCCCATGTATATTCAGGGTTAGCCTTTTTTTCTTGAATACATGCATTTATTTATACATCCATACATTTACTCCGTGATTACTCCCCCGCCTATTCCAGTCTTCAGATTTCTCCGCTTTTTAAACAATGCTTCATTGTTGTGGGACGCCATTCCAAAAGCCCTAACCTTGCCCAAACCTCTGACCTCTAAACCCCTCCAGGTGACGGCTGCCCAGCTGTCCGCCTCCTCCAGTCACAAACCTTCCATCCTGATCCTGGCGGACACCGACCACGAGAGGAACAAGTGGGTGGGGCTTCTCAACGAGCTGCAGCGCATCCTCAAGAAGAACAAGCTGAAGGAGCGCTTTGTCTACGTGCCCAAAGAGGCCTACGACAGCACGCTACCGCTCATCAAGACCACGCAGTCCGCCGCTATTATAGGTAGGGGAGACACACACACACACGCTGCCCCTCTATTTTGGTCATGTAGTAAGAAAGTAATTGTTAGGGGGGGAAAAACTCTTCTCTGTATCAGTCTCATTAAGAGTTTGTAGTATACAGCCATTGCATGTTCTACTGCAGAAGGGATCACACTTTCTGCATCTTGTTACCTAACTATGCGGTAGACTCTGAATCAAACGTCCTCTTGATGTTTTCTCTTCAGATCACGAGCGTGTTGCCCTGGGCAACGAGGAAGGCCTTTATGTTATCCATGTCACCAAAGATGGTACGACTTTTGCACCTACCCGCCTGATGCACTTCACCCAGTTTGCAGTAGAATGCTCACCACATATTGGCGATCACAGTGGAGAGGTCTTTTTGACAACTCGCTCTCTCTCCCCCCTCCTGACCTCACAGAGATCATCCGCGTGGGAGACAATAAGAAGGTCTACCACATCGACCTGGTCCCCCAGGAGCAGCTCCTAGCGGTCATCTCCGGTCGTAACCGCCACGTCCGCCTCTTCCCCATGGCCGCGCTGGACGGACGGGAGATGGACTCCTACAAGCTGGCCGAGACCAAGGGCTGCACAGCGCTGGTGTCCGGGCCCGTCCGAAACAACTCCCTCACCTGTCTGTGTGTGGCCATGAAGAGACAGGTCATCTGTTACGAGGTGGGCGGTGGGGACGGAAGGGATGGGGTTTTAAAGTTCATTGTCGTATTTGACAAATGATGTCGTGTAACTTTGCTTAGAAAAGCAACGATATGTAGGCTATTTTCATGGGATTATGAAATATAAAAAAATTTACTCACTAAATAACAGCATGAGGGTTCTCTATCTCCCAGGTGAACAAGAGCAAGATGCGCCACCGCCGGCTGCGGGAGCTCCAAACCCCAGGTCCTGTCCAGTGGATGGGTCTCCTGAGCGAGCGGCTGTGTGTGGGCTACCAGGCTGGCTTCACGCGCTACAGCGTCCACGGGGACTGTGCCCCGGTCAGCCTGCTGCACCCCGAGGACCACACCCTGGCCTTCATATCCCAGCAGGGCCTGGATGCGTTGTGTGCCGTGGAGATCTCCTCCAAGGAGCTGCTGCTATGCTTCTCAGCCATAGGGGTGTATGTGGACTCGCAGGGCCGCCGCTCGCGCCAGCAGGAGCTGATGTGGCCGGCCGTGCCTAACTCTGCCTGTGAGTTCTGAACCAGCACAATTGTCTTACCGTTATCATAAACCAAAATAGGTGTTAGCTGTTTACAAACGACAAGTAAATAAAAAGTATATAGCTTCCGAATATGTTTAAAACTATCGTGTGGAGACAGTGCTTGCTTCTAGAGTGGCTGTCTACACATTTGTGAGGGGTTACATTTCCTCTGCCTCATCCCAAAGCTGTTTACCAAAACAAGTAGCGGGGCTGTCGTTTTGCATTTAAAAACAAATCCCAGAATGTAGCTTTCAGCCTGAAGCTGATGTTGTCCTCCTTCCTCCCCTCCAGGTTACAACGCCCCCTACCTGTCAGTGTACAGTGAGAATGCTGTGGATGTGTTTGATGTCAACACCATGGAGTGGATTCAGACCGTCCCACTAAAGAAGGTGAGAGTATAGGACTGCACATGTAGCGGAGGGCCGGTCGTGGGATTGGTGTAGGTGTAACATTTGACCCCTTTGTATCCCCCCTGAAGGTGCGACCTCTGAACCCCGATGGATCCCTGAACCTCCTGGGTCTGGAGACAGTGAGGCTCATCTACTTCCGAAACAAGACGGCAGGTCAGTTGCACACAGGATAGGCCTCTGGACCTCTAAATGCATAGGAGAGATCCATATCTTGATTATGACCACTGACTGAGTGAAATACTCATTTTAATGGTTGTGTATTCCACAGTAGTATTATCATGTTCTTTTTTTAAAGAGATTTTTTTTCAACAACAAAAAATAAGAACTGGATTAGAAATATTTATGATGATCATGCTACTGATGATGCTGTTGTTGTTGACGACGGTGGCCATGTTGTTAATATTCCAGAGGGTGATGAGCTGGTGGTCCCCGAGACTTCTGACAACAGCAGGAAGCAGATGGTTCGCAGCTTGAACAACAAGAGACGCTTCTCTTTCAGAGTCCCTGAAGAGGAGAGGCTACAGCAGAGAAGGTACACTACACTCTATGTAGTGCACACTACACACTACGTAGTGCACACTACACTGCTTATGATAGTCCATCGTATCCGATGATGAGTTAACGCTGGATTCTTTGGTGACTGTAGAGTCCAATCTGAGATCCACAAACTTTATTGCTGGTGGGGCACATGCAGTCTGTGTTGGCGGGGGCAGGCATGGTTGTATTTCTCCTGAGCTGTCTCTTTGTGCTCTTCTCCTCCTCCCACCTATGTACACCCCTCTGGCAGAGCTGCCGCCAGGTGAAACGGTCGGCAGCAGCATCTTCTAGGTCTGTGCTGTGGGTTTGATGTTGCGCTTCTTCAGCAACGTTTTTTAGCTGGTTCTTGTAGCGCTTCATCTGCCCCCCTGCAGACCTCCGTCCAAGATGTAGCTGGCCATACAGGATCTTCCGCGGCAAGCGCTCCTGAGACATTCTAATGACATGCCCAAGCCTGCGCAGTTGGTGTTGGGTGACCATGGCCTCCATATTCTTGCAGTTTGTCTTAGCAAGTATTTCTGTATGTGGCACATGGCTACACCAGGTGATTCCCAGGATGCGCTGCATGCATCTTATGTGGAGTCGCTCGGGCTGCTTGTTGTGGCGAATGTAAGTGACCCAGGCTTCACAGCTGTAAAGAAGTGTGGTGATGCAGACGGCTTAATAGACGGTGATTTTGGTGTGGAGGTGGAGATCCCTGTTTTGGGAGACCCTGCGTCTGAGTTTCCCGAAGGCAGCTGATGCTTGCTTGATCCTATTTTGAATTTCGAGGTCGATGCTGCAGTTCTCCGACAGGATGCTGCCCAGGTATTTGAAGGACGGGACTATTGCCAGTGATTTGTGTTAAATTGTGAAGACAGGCATGGTGGGTGGAGGGCTGGATCTCCATTGGCAGACCACCTCTGTCTTGGTGGTGTTGATAGACAGTCTCATCCTGCTATAGACCCTCACAGACGCTACAAAGAAGGACTGAATGTCTTCCAGAGTGTGGCCATGAGCACAGTCATCAGCATACTGCAGCTCAAGAACCCGTTCCGTCAAAAACCTTGGTGGTTGCTTGGAGCCTCCTGATGTTGAATAGATTTCCATCCAGCCCGAAGTCGACCGCAACCCCGCTGCTATCCTCAAGCTCCTTGTGGAGAAGCTGGGGGACACATAGGATGAAGATGTTAAAGAGTACAGGTGCCAGCACACACCCCTGCCTCACACCGACGCTTACTCCAAAGGGCACTGACTCCTGCCCTCCTATGGCCACTGAGGCATCATCCCATCATGGAACTGGAAAAGGATGTTAACACATTTGTCTGGACAGCCAAATTTGAGTAGAATGCCCCATAGTAGTTCCCTGCTCACAGTGTTGAAGGCGTTGGAAAGGTCGACAAAGGCAACGATAAGGTCCTGATGTTGTTCACGGCACTTCTCCTGGAGTTGCCGTGCCGTAAATATCATGTGGACCGTACTCCTGTTCTTTCTGAAGCCTCATTGTGACTCTGGCAGCAGTTCCTCTGTGATGTTGTTCACCAGCATGTGTGGCATCACCTTGGCCAGGACCTTGCCGGCAACAGCCAGAAGAAATATCCTCTGGCTTTTGCTGCAGATGAACTTGTCACCCTTGTTCTTATAGATGGTGACAATGTTTGCATCCCACCACTGTTGGGGGACGATCTCCCAGTCGCAAACCTCAGTGATGTACTGGTGGAACGTTCTGGTGCAGAAGTAACCTCCCTTCTTAAGTATCTCTGCTGGGATGTTGTCAGCGCCAGGAGTCTTGTTGTTCTTGAGGGAATGGATAGCTGATAACACCTCTTGGAAGGTTGGTGAATGGTTGAGGTCTCGAAATGGGTGGATGGACAGGAAGTTCTTCCAGGATGGAGGGGTCTGTAGGAGAGTGCTGATTGAGTAGTGCTTCATAGTGGTCAGCCCACCTCATCAGGATCTGGTTTTGGTCCTTCAAGAGAGTCAGACCATCAGCTGTTTTCATGTGGGTGATGGAGTGACTTCTAGGGCCATAGCTTTAGTTGAGTTGTAGACATTGTGCATGTCGTTTTTGTCGGCATAAACTTGGATTTATTGTGCCTTATTCGTCCACCATTCGTTCTGCAGAGCATGCAAGGTTGTTTGCACGTCCTTGCGTGATGCACGCCATTGCTTGCAGAGGGTAGCAGATTTGGGTTTGTTGAATGTAGACCTTTGTGCATATTGTCCAGTAACGTTATGATGGTGTCAGAGTTGTCATCGAACCAGTCCTGATGTTTCCTACCTCTGTAGCCAATGGAGTGGGCCGCTGCCTGATAGAGCACTGAGCTAATAGATGCCCACAACTGGTCCATGGGGTCATCTGCGCTCAGAAGAGGCTCAGTTACCCTCAGCCTTTCAGCAACAGAACTCGTCCCTTACTGCAGTTTTCTCAAGCCGGATGCAGACGCCTCTTACTGGACTTCTGCAGGCGTTGGGGGGAAGTATTCTCACCTGGAGTTTAGACGGTATCATACGGTGATCTGTCCAGCATTCTGTACCCCTCATGGCACATGTCAGCAGGATGTCATTTGTGTCAGAACGTCTCACTATGGCGTAATCAATCAGGTGCCAGTGTTTGGAGCGTGGGGGCATCCATGATGTTTTATATTTGTTCTTCTGTTGGTGACAATGAGATCCCGCTCGGCATATAGAGTTAGCGGACTCGTGCCGTTCTCATTGACCTGACCAACACCATGTCTACCCAGCACTCCGCTCCATGTGCTGTCCCACCCTAGCGTTGAAGTCACCCAGCAGAAAGATCTCGTCA
Organism: Salvelinus namaycush; assembly: GCF_016432855.1. NCBI lineage: Eukaryota > Metazoa > Chordata > Actinopteri > Salmoniformes > Salmonidae > Salvelinus > Salvelinus namaycush. The sequence continues at coordinate 7,585,199 of NC_052335.1, forward strand.
TTCCGGGTGAAGGGCCTCATCTAGTGACTAGGGGGATCTTGGCTAAGGGGATACGGAGAGACATGAGTCTTTCAATTATGCCGAAAGGTGTTTCGGTGAGGCTGGGTAGAAGGCTCTAATTGCCAGTCCCACACCGTGCTGATGTTGTCCCCCCGGAGGGTAACCTTTCCAGAAGAAGGTATAACCTTCTCCCTCCTCTTTCAGGGAACGTACATCCAGAAACATGGTCTCACTCAGGGCAGCAATGTCAATGTTGTAGCGCCTTAGTTCTGCAGCAATCAAAGCTGTTCTCCGATGGGGTCTATCGCTATTATCGTCAGTGTCCAAAAGAGTTCTGATGTTCTATGTCGCCAGTTTCAGGGGAATTATTTTCTTTAGCATTTTTCAACCCCTGAGTGGAACGTTTTTTTTAGGCCACTTTCTAGGCCTCCCCCCAGCTGGGGGAGAGCAGTGTGGCTAAATAGGGCTGCTCAGGCACACGGGGTCTGCCGAGAGCAGCTGCCACTCAAGTCCCAACTGCTGGTGACCATAATAGCCCTGTGCCGCTGGCGTGCAGAGGGGTCTGATTAAGGGCTCCCGGTGCATTCACTCCTGCCCCCGTCACCAGACGCCCCAAACCTGCCAGGCTTTAGGCCGGTTTCCGGTTGATGGCTTCACCGAGGTCAGAAGTGGATACCTGCGCAAAGGAAGTAATGTAAAGTGCCGCTGAGGGTGCGCAATCCTCAACAGCACTACTTCACTGTAGGAAGGTGAAATTCCAGTGGCAAGTGGGGAAATCCAGGACGACCAGTATCTTCCACAGCTGCAGGAGGCTGCCTGAACCCCAGTCTGTCGGCGTCCGCCTACCACGCGCCGCCAGCACGCTGTTCTTCTCTCAGGGTGTGCTCCCCTAGCCTTTGTCGTACCAGACTAACCCACAAGGCAGCGGGACAGTGGCTGATGGCTGCCAGGACGTGTCCACACTGCTGCTCCGAGATCCCCTGCCGGGTTAGCCTGGTGTTTCAAGACAACCAGTTAACGTGTGCCGGCGCGATAAGGCCCGACAGGAGTCTTGGTCATGGCTTTGTACCGGCAAGGAGAGACTTGTGCATGAACTGCTCAATTCACCGCAAGGGCTAGCCGGCAGCAGCGAGCTGAAAGCGAGAGTATGCAAGCACGTGGTAAGCGGGGCATGCAACTAACCTCTAACCAGGCACTACTGCACTAGATGTGTCACATGCACCTTGCTGTTGCCCGCCGACATATGTGCATATGTGTTCATATCCATACACTACACACTACACTACATGGTGCACAATACACTACACACTACATAGGGTGCACTACACTATACACTATAGTACACACTACACAATACACTACACACTACGTAGTGCGCACTGCACAATACACTACACATAGTGCATAATACACTACATAGTGCACACTACACAATACACTACACACTGTCGGGCGCACTACACAATACACTACACACAGTGCATAATACACTACATAGTGCACACTACACAATACACTACACACTATGTAGTGCACGCCATACTACATAGTGCACAATACACTCATAGTGCACCAAGCTACTTCACAGAGGGAGTGTACAGCTAATGATGCATTACACACTACAGATTTAGTACAGACTCCATACCATTCATCCATATTCGTCCCCTCCATAAGCATAAAGCTCATTCTGTTTACGCGATATCACTCTCTACTGGTGCGTTCACCCTGTCCTGGCCACAGTGACCTCATTCCTGTGTTTGGTGTGTGTCCTATACAGAGAGATGCTGAGAGACCCAGAGATGAGGAACAAGCTGATCTCCAACCCCACCAACTTCAACCACGTGGCCCACATGGGACCTGGGGACGGCATCCAGATCCTCAAAGACCTGCCCATGGTAAGACGGGCCACTACAGAGAGTTTCCATAGATGTTCTGCTTAGTTGTAACAAGCTGAGTACTTGTACTTCCTTCTCTGGTCCAACTGAGCATCATGTGTTTGTACGTGTGAATGTCTGTGCGTTTCTGTGATTTAATGTCTGTGTTTACATATGTGTGGTCATCATGGCTATATTACATGTTATATGTGTTCATATCCATATTTGTCATTCGGTGAATGTGTATTCACAATTGTTTCTATGTGCCTGTATATCTATGCGTTCTCATATCATCTCCATAATCCATATATCTGTGCCTCTCTGTCCTCATCCGCCCCGGTCTATTCTGTCCTCCCCTGTCCACTGGCCTCTCTGACACAGAACGTGCGTGTTCAGGAGAGTCGTGCTGCAGGCTTCAGTGGCTCCGTGTCCATTCCCTCCATCACCAAGAACAGAGCCGAGCCGGGACGGTCCATGAGCGCCAGCAGTGGACTGGGCATCCGTAAGTATCACACTACCAAACACACTAAGCTAGTAAGCTTAATAGTAAAATAAATATTGTATAATAAAATGGGGATTAAAGAAGCATCAAAAGATGTAGGCCTGGGTAGAGAAAATGGATGTGTATGTTACTAGTGAACAATGGAAAGTAGATTTTTGTAGATTTAAATGCATTTACAGTGCCTCGAGAAAATACCCCTTGACTTTTTCCACATTTTGATGTTAGACTTATTCTAAAATTGATAAAATAGTTGTTTTTTCTCATCAATCTACACACAATACCCCATAATGACAAAGCAAAAACTGTTTTTTTATACATTTTTGAAAATCAATTCAAAAAAATATATCTGGAATATCACATTTTCAAAAGTATTCAGACCATTTACTCAGTACTTTGTTGAAGCACCTTTGGCAGCGATTACAACTTTGAGTCTTCTTGGGTATGACACTACAAGCTTGGCACACATGTATTTGGGGGATTTCTCCCATTCTTCTCTGCAGATCCTCTCAAGCGCTGTCAGGTTGGATGGGGTGCGTTGCTGCACAGCTATTTTCAGGTCTCCAGAGATTTCCGGGCTCTGGCTGGGTCACTCAAGGACATTGAGACTTGTCCCGAAGCCAGTCATGCGTTCTCTTGGCTGTGTGCTTAGGGTCGTTGTCCTGTTGGAAGGTGAACCTTCGCCCCTATCTAAGGTCCTGAGCGCTCTGGTGCAGGTTTTCATCAAGGATCTCTCTGCACATTGCTCCGTTCATCTTTGCCTCAATCCTGACTAGTCTCCCAGTCCCTGCCGCTGAAAAACATCCCCACAGCGTGATGCTGCCACCACCATGCTTCACCGTAGGAATGGTGCCAGGTTTCCTCCAGACGTGACGCTTGGCATTCAGGCCAAAGAGTTCAATCTTGGTTTCATCAGACCAGAGAATCTTGTTTCTCATGGTTTGAGAGTCTTTAGGTGCATTTTGGCAAACTCCAAGCGGGCTGTCATGTACCTTTTACTGAGGAGTGGCTTCCGTCTGGCCACTCTATCATAAAGGCCTGATTGGTGGAGTGCTACAGAGATGGTTGTCCTTCTGGAAGGTTCTCCACAGAGGAACTCTAGAACTCTGTCAGAGTGACCATCGGGTTGTTGGTCACCTCCCTGACCAAGGCCCTTCTCCCCCGATTGCTCAGTTTGGCTGGCCGACCAGCTCTAGGAAGAGTCTTGGTGGTTCCAAACTTCTTCCATTTAAGAATGATGGAGGCCACTGTGTTTTGGGGATCTTTAATGCTGCAGAAATGTTTTGGTACCCTTCCCCTGATCTGTGCCTCGACACAATCCTGTCTCGGAGCTGTACGACCTCATGGCCTGGTTTTTGCTCTGACATGCACTGGTAACTGTGGGACCTTCCATAGACAGCTGTGTGCCTTTCCAAATCATGTCCAATCAACTGAATTTACCACAGGTGGACTCCAATGAAGTTTTAGAAACATCTCAAGGATGATCAATGGAAACAGGATGCACCTGAGCTCAATTTCGAGTCTCATAGCAAAGAGTCCGAATACTTATGTAAATAAGGTATTTCTGTTTTTTATTTTTAATAAATTAAGCAACAATGTCGAAAAACCTGTTTTCGCTTTGTCATTATTGGATATTGTGTGTAGATTGCTGAGGATTTTTTTTATTTAATACATTTTAGAATAAGGCTGTAATGTAACAAAAGTCAAGGGGTCTGAATAGATTCCGAAGGGTGACACTCATCTGTCTTTAACTTTCTCTCTTCACTTCTCTTCCTAACTCCCCCTTCCCTTCTCTGTCCCACTCTCTCCCCATTCCTCTCTTTCTTCCCCTATCTCTCTATTTTTGGCTCTCTCCCTCCTTTTTCCAGGTTCGTCATCTCAGAACGGCAATGCGTTGAGGAGAGAGCTGTCCGGGGGTAGCTACAGCTCTAAGCGCCAGACCATGACCTCTCCCTCCGAGAGCTCCTTGTCCTCCGGAGGGGGTATGGACGGCTGCAGCGACGCACCCCTCTCCCAGTTCGACAGAGAGGTACGTGACCAGCCTAGCTTGCTTCCTCCCTCGGGCGCCTGGGTAAATTGCACTTGATTAAGGCTACTAAAACTCGGCTACTAATAATTGGGAACAATTGTGCTGAATCTATGTCGTCGCTTAGATGATATACGGTAAAAGTCGCATCTCCGATACTAGTGTTCAGATAGTTGTATTTTGGTTGTGAGAGTCAAGTGGATGGATCTGAAACCACGTTTCACTAATCGTTTGAGCACAGTTGCTCTAAAATGACTAGGTTCACCATAACACTACACAGACACTGAAAATACTCTACCTGGTGACCAATGACGTGGAAGACATATCAAACATCTATGTAATTAGACATATCAAAGTGTGCCCCATAACTCTGCGCCCCCCTTTTACCCACAACATCCACCACCCAGCCTACGTCTTCTCGTGCCCTCCCATATCGCCCTTTGCCTCATCCTATCCCTCGGTCTGATTGGTTCCTAGACCCACCACAGCCCCTCATAGGGAACTCAATCCTGACCCGAACCTCAGTCACAGCCATTCCCCTCTCTGGTTCTCTGCATCTGGCCTCTCCTCACTCAGCCTCAACCACCCACCCAGCCAGTAGTAGCTAGTTTCAAGTCACCACTAACCACTGATTCAGGGTCAGATAGTTTTTTCTTCCCCCTAATGTTTAAGGTTAGATTTGGGGTCTAATAATCTGATCCTAGATCTGTGGTTAAGATAAGCTTTTACCTCAAGCATCCAGCCATCCTCAAAGCAGGGGATTCTTGCTCTAGCTATCCATTGTGCCTTTGGCTCCCTCTTCTGGCCTGGCTGACTGTCTACCACCCCCACCGTCCCTCATACCTGGCTAGCTCCATCGTGATTCGTGCCTGCCCCCATCTCGCCCCCCTCCACCCGCTTCGGTCCCCCCCAGCCCCAGCATGTTGTTCTCTGGGCCGGGCCGGGTCGCTGAGTCTGTAACTGTTCCTCTCCAGTGGCAGGCGGTCTCGCCATCGGAGAAGACCCCCGATCTGAAAAGGGCTTTAAGGACCCTGCTTAGTAAGATGAAGGTAATGTCAGCACACACACACAACCAACCCAGACGCACTGTGACCTACCCCTCAACCACACACACAGACACCAACACGCACGTGCGCGCGTTGCCCACAGTCGTGAAGCTTTGCCCCAAAGCCTCCCACCACTGCACCATTTCAGCCCCAGCAGCACCAGCATCTGATTGCCCCCACTGTTTCTGGCTAGAGGGCGTTTACTCATTCCTCTTTCCCCTGACCTGCCCTGGGGTTTCTACTTCATTTCCTGGTTTGGTTTTTGGAACGGTGTGTCACCATCATCCTCTACCCCGCATGCGTCTGTCTGCTTCCATACTGTCCCCCTGTGGCCAGCCCAACTCGTGTTTCTAATCATGACCATGACAGTATCTGATCTGATTTGATTGATACATCATCAGGAAGATACTGTGGCACTCCTCTCCTATAGGCCATTATAGTACCTGTACCTTTGTGCCAGCTACTGTAGTGCGGTGGTGGACAGTTGTAGCTCCCACAGCCGTAGCCTACTGTACAAATAGCCATAGAAATGAAAAAAATTATGTTTTGTCTGTGAGAAACATGCGGTGCAGAGGACAAATTCACTCTCACCACCTCCCGTGTAGCGTTGCAAGATTCTGGTAACTTTCCTCAAATTCCCAGGTTTTCTAGAAACCCCCAGTTGGAAGGTTCCCGGAATCAGGAGGGAATAATCAGGACATTTCTGGAAAACCTGGGAGTTGTGGGATAGTTACTGGAATTTTACAAACCCTACTACCTCCCTTCAGTGAAGGAGGGAGATGATCTCAACCCTGCTTTTCTTAACTAGCAACTCTCAGTGCTGTCCTCAGGGGTATCTTGTACACAATGGTATACTATAGCAGGGGTGGCATATCATAATTATGGAGGACCAGCAGTGTATGCAGGCTTTTGTTCCAGCCCAGCACACACACACACACACACACTACACCCCTGATTTAACAAATCGCGTTCTAGCTCCAAAACCATATATGTGTTGATTATTTTAACCGTGCGTTCTCAACTAAGCTGGAACAAAAGTTGGTCAACCTCCACTGACTGCTGTGTATTGTAGTAGTAGACAGTAGACGAGGGGCCTCGTGTGTATTGCGTATGTGTTTTGCTGTGACCAATCACTTCCGGCCAATCGAGCTGCTCATTGTCTGATGATGTGGAAGGTTCCCGGGGCATTAAGTCATTGTTGCCTAGCGCTCTGTGTGGTGATGTGAAGAGATATCACCATGTCCACATCGGCAGGCAGGAAGTGAAACAGCAGATTAGCTTTGATGATGACAGTGGTTGGTTGGAAGGACAAACACACACACAGAGGTCCCTGAGGACTAGTGTTGACCAGGCCTGATCTACTGAGCCCATTGGAGAGATGGGTTGTGTTCAGTAGGCACAAATAGGAGAAAGTGTACATATTATTTGTCTGTTATTTATTTATTTATTTATATTAAAAAAGGGGCAATATTTTTCTCAGACAAGTTAAGATCGTATCGCCCCCTGTGTTTCAGGGTTTTCTTGCGTTGCATGCCTACTGACCGTGACCCTTGCCTGTTTTGTGTTTAGCTGTGAGAAAAGTATGACATCTCAGTGCCTCTCCCTCCCTCTCTTTCTTCCTGTTCTTCCCCTTTCCTTCTCCCCCTCTCACTATCTTTAAATCTCCCTCTCTCTCTCTCTCTCTTTCTCCCCCCCCCTCTCTCTCTCCAGGACTCTGACTCGCCCCGTCACTCGACGGCGTCAAACAGTTCTACGTTCAGCAGTCCCCCCAGCCCAGCCTCACCCCACAAGACCAAGTCCCTCTCACTGGAGAGCACAGACCGCATGACTGGCTGGGACACATGAGTGACAGACCGCACACAGCTCCAATCCCTGACCCTCACCAAGCTCCCGGGCCCGCCCCCCCCCTTCCCGGGCCCTGCCCACGGAACTGCACCCGCTGCCACAGGCCCCCCCCCACTTACTTACTTCACCTTTGACCTCCCACAAAGTTCGCAAGATGGAACTGAGATCTACAAACAAACACGGGGAAAGGAAGTGTTTGACCAAGAGGGAAATACTGGGAAAGGGTGTGTGTGTGTGTGTGTGTGTGTGTGTGTGTGTGTGTGTGTGTGTGTGTGTGTGCTCATGTTTGTCTGTGTGTGTGTGCTCATGTTTGTCTGTGTGTGTGTGTGTGTGTGTGTGTTTTTGAGGGAGGGCATACAATATATGAATTAAAATGTACACCCCCTTTCATCTGCTTTGTAGCTGATAACCAGAATAAGCGAAGCAATGAGTTTTATTGAGAGTACTTTTGATTGCAGCACTACTAGCCCCGTATAGATTATTATGTAATTGGCAACTCCTGTAAAGAGACACACAAACCTCAAGATGCGACAAAGAGAAGAGGATCAATATGAAACAACAACAGATCATTTGATACGTGTACACAGCACCCTTTGGGCTTGGGGGGCCACCTTTTATTTATTCATCTATCTATCGAAGACATGGAGAGCAAGGTGCTTTGCAGCTAGAGGAGAAAGAGAGAGGATGTTTTCACTCTCTTTCTCCTTCTGTTGCTTTCTTCCAAAACGGTAGTTGGCAGCAGAAGAAGAGGTGGAATTCCATTTACAATACAAGGCTCACAAAATAACGTTTAAAAAAAAATAGTAATAATGAAGAAAAAAAGAAAGCAATGATGTATTTTTTTTTTTTTTTTGCTCATGAAGTGAAATATGTGCAGTGACTTAATTTCTTCATACCATCAGCGAAAAGCTACAGTAAAGCAGTACAAAAATTAAAGTATGGTTAGGGGTATTTTAACTCTAGGTGACACCTCGCTGGCTTCATGTTCTCGAATTCTTAGGGACAGCAGTGTTTAGAAGCAGACTGAACATTCTATGATGACATCACAGCTCCTTATGCGACTTCCTCATGACACGGGCCAGTGACCTCATCCAGTGATCTGGGACCATTTTCCATGTAGTGTAGACCTAATACCGTAAGTACAGTAATAGACCAACCACTGATCAATTCCAAAAAGCCGATTCCCATCACAACCATGTACATAGGTTAAAATCAGAGAATAATATATGATAAGGGAAATACTATAGAGAAATAGATGATGCGAGAAGATCCTCGATTCCTATTTATCTTTTGAGTATGATTTGAGGTTATATTCACACGAAAGCCATTTTAAACCACTTCAAGTTCCTCTGATTTGCTTTCAGATTTGTTTTCGTTTTTTTCTTTCTATTTCATGTATGAGACACAAACTGTCAAGTGTCATTTTGATTTGCGTTTGAGGAAACTAATATTATGGGTCGCATGGACCCGTGCTGTTAAGTGAATATGTGCATTTATTTGAAGCGATAGTCCTGTCACAGATGCATGCATTCACACTTACACGCACAAACACACGCACACACACACACGGGCGTTTCCCCCTCCACTCTTTCCACTATGGTCCACAGTTAGATCAGTTGAGGTGGGATTGTGTCTTTCCTAACCGACAGTGATTCTGAAACACTAAGTGTGTATTTCCATACTTTTCTCTGTGGTACCAACGTGTGAACCTCAAATATGTCTATCCTTTGACTTCTGAGAGAGATTTTGGAAAGCTTGTTATAACCAAAAATAGAATGACTTGGAATCTTGAGTCTTCATTATTTTTCAGACAGCCTTGCTTATTTTGAAGAATGTTTTGATAGGTTAGGGGGGGAAAGAGAGACAACAATTGTAGATGTCGATTTGACTAGACAGACAGCGCTAGGCTGAAATGGAGGTCAAAAAAGAGTGAAATAATGGAAAAGAAATGCTAGGATGACAAGTTCAATGTTTAATTTCTGTTCCAAACCTCCCTGCTGTTATTGATATGTTCTTACTATTAACTGGTAAGCTGTATATTACTGTCTGGTAATGCAATAACCTTGATACAAACCCAATTTGGGGTCAATTCCATTTTTTTTCAGTCATTTCAAGTCCCATTCCAATTCCAATTTTCCTCAATGCTTCTTTGTGACAAATTTGGAATTAGAATTTCTGTTTACTTTCTGAATTGCCAAAATTGAAATTGACCCCAACCCTAATGCAAATCACAGCATGGTGTTGTTGATGTTTCATTTCCACACATAAATACACAAGTTACTTGATATTGTTTCTGAGCTTTGGGTCGAGTGCCTAGATCAGCTGACTCTTCTCTCTCAAGCGGAAGGGAGGGGACTCTTATTCTGGAAAGGGGACTTTTTTCATTTCTAATGAGGAATTATTTTTATGTTACAGACCATTTAATGAATGACCGTTGTTACTTACTGCTCAAAGGGACCTTCTGTCTTAAGGTTTAGGAGTGTTTGGGTGGGTTGAAGTGTACCAAGTAGTCAACATGGCAGTTTATCTATTCTAGTCAGAAGTGTATAAAATATAAGACAAAAACGGAACAGATTTCTGCTTTCATTCGTGCCATTGGGGTCCTAAACCTTAACCCTAAACCACAATTCTATTATATTCCCTTGAAAATACAGTAATTTATCGCTAGCCTACTCATTCCACATGTTTTTAGAATTCCATTTTATATTGAGCTTGCAAAATAAGAATTTGCCTTTTAGACGTCAGTCTCGCTAAGTTGGTTTAACTCAACCGTCTCAACTTAACCACCTCTCTTTAATATTTCCTTTTAAGCTACCAAGAGTCCCTATTCATATCTGCTGGGCCTTATCTGTAGAATGTATTAGCTGAGAGCGAAGAGGAGATATCTAGGTCTAAGAGTATGATAGACCAGGCTTTATACTGTACAGTTAAAGCCCTGAAATCCCACTTTAAATTTTTTTTAAAAACTCAGGAATGTCAGAACCAATGATTATTTTCCCCCTAACAATAGAAGTGAGTGTGACAGAACAGACTGCACTTGGGAAAGAAGAGCTAAATTTAGCCCTGGTGTAGCTAGCTGTGACTAGGAGTAAGGGTCTAAAGATTCAGGTGGAAGAAAAGACAGATTTAAACAGAGGAAGAAATCAGACAAGTGTTTTGAATTAAGGATGAAACGGGGTGAAAGAGCAGATGGAGGGTAGTAGTTTGAGGCTGAGGTGCCACCATGATAACCATTAAAAAAATAAAAAAACGCCTTTGCATTTCAGTGAGGTCTTATCTTCAGTTCCTTCTATATTATTTTGTTCTTTCATATCATATTATACACTTTGTTTTTCTAGGATTGCTTTGTAATAATTTGTACAGTTTTGCATGTTATAGATGTAATCATTTTTTTGTTTGTTTTGGATTTGTTTTTAATTTTGACTTGCTCATTTTATTTGAACGGTTTGGGACTTTTATTGAGGATGGCCCACTACAGGTGATGTAGATTCTTTTTGCACAGAAATATTTAAGGTGTAAGGTCAAACAAATAATGTATGGAAACTGGCCACCACACTTGTGGAGAACTCATTATATTAACCTGACTCCAATGTATTTCAATAAAGCGGAGGGCTGTTACAAATACGGCTTCACTGAGTCTCGTGTCCGGATTATAATTTATTTCCTTGGGAGCACACATAATAGCCTGGATCCACACTGAATCGCTCTGATTCACTTGTAAAATGGAGCATTTCAGTTTGTTTTCCAGGCTAGGGCACAGATCCACTTACACATTTTCCAGATGTATTTTCAGAAGATTTATTACAAATTCCACAAAGGACACCCCCCCACCCCCTCCACCACCACCCCAAAAAAATCTATTTACACCTATGCACATGCCACTACTAGAAGTTATGGCTAACAATTATCTATACAAGTAAGTATGCACTTCGTAATAATACTACTGATTCTAATTCTAACTGGAGGGAAAAAGAACACTCATTTTCTACCTATAAGGCTGGAGTTTGGAATTCCACTTGTATCCTGTAATACAATACAGCCCTTCACTTCACAATGGCTGATTCATCAATACAATTGTTTCATTGTCAATTGTTTTCAATTGATTGACAACAGGACAGGACACTGTCCCCATCGCCTTCACATTATCACTAGGACCCAGAGTTTTCCCTGGGCAGGTCAGTCAGGAAAAACTTCAGGCCCTACTCATCACATACAGTACCTTAACTTGCCTCCATCAGAAGTGCAATGAAACCAATTGACGTATAAAAGTACCTAAATGTATAGTAGTGTAGTACAACAGTGGTTTTGGAGACACGTCTACAGTACTCCTCGTGCAGGTAAACAATGTGGTCAGCAGGAATAAAGTCTTGGCCTTCGTGGACGAGTGCTTGGCAGCATGTGCTTGTGTAACCCATAATGGAACGATTTAGATTGTAGAATCCTTTCGATTTAACCCTTTTCACCCCCCTGAGTAGTGGAATGTGCCGATAGATAAGAAGCTCTGTAATGTCAGTATTATGTCCTACACCTGAAACTGATCCCAGAGCTGTCCTACACTTAAAGGGTAGAGTGTCCTTCACTAAGAGCTGACTCCAGAACATTGAACAAAAAGCATCAGCGATCAGCAGTCTGTGCCCAAGAGTATGATTCTTCTTCCATGTCAGTCTTATTGGTTCAGCTCTCACTCCTGCAAGTCCAAGTTACACTGTCCTCTGAATCCAAGTCGTCTGCTATCTTCATTTATCAGTGCTGTTTAATGAGAGGAGACACATTGTCAAACAGTCCTGCATGTCCAGTTTCCTCACAATCTCCTTATTTTCAAACTGTCATACTGTGGCTGAGTTTACACAGGCAGCCCGATTCTGATTTTTTTAATCAATTATTGGCAAATTATCTGATCTGATTGGTCTAAAGACCAGTAATTGGGCAAAAGATCAGAATTGGGCTGCCTGTGTAAATGTAGCCATAGAGGACTGTAGTATGTCCAGTCCAAAATCAACCTCTACCCCCTAGACCAGGGGTATCAAACTCATTCCATGGATGGCTGAGTATCTGCAGATTTTTTGTTTTTCCATTTCAATTAAGACTTAGACAACCAGGTGAGGGGTTCCTTACTAATTAGTGACCTTAATTCATCAACAAAGTACAAGGGTGGAGTCAAAAACCCGCAAACACTTGGCCCTCTGTGGAATGAGTTGGACACATGTCCTAGACACTTCTTGTTTAGCTAAAAGGTTGGCATGGGTTTTAGGGTAGAGGCTAAGCTTTGTTTTGTGGCCAGGCGTTGAGATGTCTCAGTTCAGGCCGTGGCTCCATCCTCCTCAAGGACCCTGTGGATTCCATTGCCGGGGGCGCTCTGAATGGCCTGGGTGACGTTGCTAAGGTCCCTGATGCTGCTGTGCCGTGATTGGCTATCCAGACGCTGGGTGGAGCCATGCTTTGATAGGCTGTCTAGCCGGTTGGTGCTGCAGTGTCTGGACCCTGACTGGTCGTTGAGGCGGGGCATGCTGCCATAGGGGAGGCGATCGTCAACGCCGCGGAAACTACATGCCGTGTACCTAACAGAGGAGAGGAGAGAGACGGTTGGTCAGGCATCTGGGACTGTAAATAACATGACAAATACTCCATGTTTTTAACACTTACCAAACCCTTTCAGATCTAAACATTTTCAGATCTACACAGATCTATTCATCCATACCCATTTTCCACATCTGGCTTTTTTCAATCCCCAAATCTATTAAATCAATCTGTCACCCCCACAGTTCCCACCCCACCATCCCTGTCCATCCCTACCTGCTGTCTCTGGATCTATGCAGACTTCCATGGAAGCTGCTCATCTTGCTGCGGGCGCTGCGGACACTACTTGCCCGGCTGGTGCTCCCGCTGGGGGGCTCGTCCAGCATGGCCAGGTGGGTGGAGGAAGCGTGGGTGGAGGTGCCCTGCGTGGACGTCCCCCTGGACTTCCTCGCGATGGGGGTGTTGGGGTCCCGCAGGAGCAGCTGAGCAAAATCTGGCTCCTGGAGTACCTGTCTGCTCTCGTTGACCACGCTACTGGAAAAGGGAGAGGAAGAGGGGGACGAGGAGAAGGGGAAGGGAGGGATGGAGGGGAGGGAGAGGCGGAGGAGGGACGGGAGAGAGAAAGGGAAGGTGGAAAGGTAGATGAGGAAGGAGGAGTGTGTGGAACAGGGAATGGGAGAGGGGGTTAATGCACTGATAACAGGGGAGGGGGGGGTGGTGGTGAACGCAGAGAGGGGGCCTTTCACTAACACTACTATACAGCACTGTTGAATTTAAAATCTTGGTACCACTTTACTTAAAGCCAGCAGGTATAATACATTAAGATGCAGTGCATCGCCTGCATTCCATATCATATACAATGGCATATGTATTTGATCGAATTCAAATGTGGACTAATCGTGCAACTCATTAAAAAAAAAAAACATTGCTCTTCATGAGAAATACATTGATGTTAGGGAGAGAAAGCGTGTTTCAGAGACTTACTCTTTGCGTCTATGACCGTGGAAGAAGCTGGCCCATTCGAAGCAGGTCTTCTTGCTGCCCACCCAGAACACCGAAGGGATCCCTACTACCAACATCATCAGGTACTTTATGATGAACAGGGACAGGTTTGGTCTGCTGGTCTGCTCGACCTAGGTCACCCATGGAGAGGAGAGAGGTGTGAGTGTGTCTGCCATAAGGGAGTACTCTACTAGCAATCTGTACTGGAGGGAAACAGTGCGTGTACGTTTGATTGTACATGCATGTCTGCTAGGCTGCGTGGGTGAGAATGTAGCTCTCAGTAAGTATGACACTACGCACGGTAGGTTGTCTGCAAGGCAGTGAGGCACTGTACTCCTGAGTCGTGTGTGTTTTCCCACATGCGTGTATCTTCTAACAGACTCGGCAGCTTACCGCTACAGGCATAAACAAATCAGCAGCCAACACAATGGCATGACTCTCTCCTTCCCCCTCCCTTTGTCTTATTCTCCCTCTCTCTACCTCTCATTCCCTCCCTCCACCCCTGCTCTCATTTTCTCTACTTCCATTCCATCCATCCCCAATCGTTCCCCCTCTCTCTACCTCCCCCCTCTAATTTGATCTCTTTCCCTCCACCCCCCTCTCTCTTCTGTGCCCCCCCCCCCCCGTAGATAGTGCACCTGTACCCTCACTGTACCCTCACACAGGTCTCTACTGCAGAAGGGTACAGTACAGCAGAACACAACACAGCACTCCTCATCTTCTCACCCATACCTGTAAATACACTGCATCACTGCACTGCAGTGTAACACCATAGCAGCCTTAGTAAACACACAGACACATAGTGAATGCATGTCAGCGGAGGCTGCTGAGGGGAGGACGGCTCATAATAATGTCTGGAATGGAGTCAATGGAATGGTATCAAGCACGTGGTTTCCATGTGGTTGAGACCAGTCCATTGACTCCGTCCCAGCCATTATTATGAGCCGTCCTCCCCTCAGCAGCCTCCACTGATGTACAGTGTGTGTATATCTATCTCCCCCTATCCCTGTAAGAAACATACTCACACACATCCCCTGTTTTTTTCCCTACACACACACGCACGCACATACACAGCAGTCCTGATGGCCTCGTTATGAGTGGAGCAGACAGGCAGAGCAGCCTGGAGCTCAGAGAACCTCATTACAACAGAATGAGATAAGAGAGAGACTGAATCACTGCAGCCATACGTCCCTTCAGTTAACATGTCTTATCTTCTAAACTCCTCTAGATTGGCATCTCATACGGTTCTGGCCAATCAGAGGGGAAGTAGTAGAAAGGCACAGGGTGGATGCAGCAGGACTGACTCGTTGAAATAGAATGGCCATCCTTATTCAAGTCAATGGGTCTGTAATGGGTGGGCACATCTAGTGATAATATTTCTATGGGCCTGACCCTACTGGTAGTGCTGGTTGGTTTTCACAGCTGATTCCTTTTCTCTATGACATTAAGCACACACTTGAATCCAAAGTGACAGACATTTCCGTTTGGGTGGCCCCCAGCGGGAATCAAACTCACGATTGTAGTGTTGCAAACATCGTGCTCTACCAACCGAGCCACACAGGATCTATCTATCTATCTATCTATCTATCTATCTATCTATCTATCTATCTATCTCTCTCTCTCTCTCTCTCTCTCTCTCTCTCTCTCTCTCTCTCTCTCTCTCTCTCTCTCTCTCTCTCTCTCTCTCTCTCTCTCTCTCTCTCTCTCTCTCTCTCTCTCTCTCTCTCTTCTCTCTCTCTCTCTCTCTCTCTCTCTCTCTCTCTCTCTCTCTCTCTCTCTCTCTCTCTCTCTCTCTCTCTCTCTCTCTCTCTCTCCCCTCTCTCTCTCTCTCTCTCTCTCTCTCTCTCTCTCTCCTGATAAAGATACCCTACATGACCAACAGTATGTGGACACAAGAGCATTAGTGAGGTCGGGTACTGATGTTAGGTGATTAGGCCTGGCTCGCAGTCAGCGTTCCAATTCAACCCAAAGGTGTTCGATGGGGTTGAGGTCAGGGCTCTGTGCAGGCCAGTCGATCTCGACAAACCATTTCTGTATGGACCTCGCTTTGTGCACGGGGGCATTGTCAAGCTGCCTAGCCCGAACCATGAAAAACAGCCCCAGACCATTATTCCTCCAAGAAAAACTAACAGGTCTGTGAGAGCCGGAATTCTTACTGGTTGGTAGGTGATCAAATACTTATGTCATGCAATAAAATGCTAATTAATTACTTAAAAATCATACAATGTGATTTTCCGTCTCTCACAGTTGAAGTGTACCTATGATAGAAATTACAGACCTCTACATGCTTTGTAAGTAGGAAAACCTGCAAAATCGGCAGTGTATCAAATACTTGTTCTCCCCACTGTATGTGCTCAGGAGATTGTCTGTTTACATGTTAGCTACTGTGTTACTGTATGTATGTGTGCTCTGGGGAAGCAGAGTCCTCCCACTCACATCCTCCACACATCACAAAGTTATGAAGGGCAGTCAGCGGGCCTACAGAGACCTGGCCGCCCATTCTCAGTCTTTCTATATAAAAACAAAATACTTTCACTCGTTCCGTTACCCTCACTAGTACCCTTCCCTCACTAGTACCCTTCCCTTACTAGCCGTTACCAAACCACAGACATTCCTCACTATTACATTTTGTCTGTGTAGTTTCATCCATACAGTAGCTTTACTTTCTTTATAACTGCATTACCATAGCGTAGCCCTTCTCTCTGATCCATCTTTCCCCCAGCAACAGAACCTCTGGGAGAAATTAACTCACTGCTCTCTTACGCGGTAACGCTTGCATGACAGATTAAGGCCCCAAATGACTCTCTTTGCCTCCCCCCAGCCTTCTCCCTCTGTTTCCCCCATCCCCCCACCGTAACAGGCCTCTAATGCCGTCATAAGCTATCTTTGTTGGGGGTACACACACACACACACACACACACACACACACACACACACACACACACACACACACACACACACACACACACACACACACACACACACACACACACACACACACACACACACACACACACACATGGAGACACACACACGGAAACACACGGAGACAGACACAGACAGACACACATGCACACAAATGCTCTACTGTGTGCCAACCAGCCTTCCTTTAGAACTAACTAAAAGGCAAGAGATTACACACCATCACACATCCAAACGTGGCAATGGAGCTGAAAAACATTGACATCTAGACACTTGCTACAAACAGCAAGTAGAGAAGCTGTTCACTCTTTTCACTTCTCTACCCATCCAAACTCTGCTATCTGTGCCACCACAGTAACTACGAACACAAAACCTTTTTAAGGAGGACAGAAAAAGAAGCACAGCACACATACACACTCAAACATACACACATACACACACAAACATATATATACAGACACACACAAAACAAACATCTACTGTATACACACACACACACACACACACACACACACACACACACACACACACACACACACACACACACACACACACACACACACACACACACACACACACACACACACACACACACAGAAATGCTACCAATTTACAGCAGCAAGGATGAAGTGTTTGAATGATCAACTGCTTCTCCAGATGAGTGAGGATGTGTTCCACAGCTCCAGGCAGAGAGGAGCTTCTCTGAAGTGCTTCATCTATTAAATAGAACCAACCTGAGATCTCTCCCCGGTCTGTGTTTGCACTGGAACACTGGAGCTAGGTGTGTTGGGAATACAACTACTGTGTGAGACCGAAATATCTTTTTCTTACTCTGTTATTTTTCTTTCCCTTATTGAATTTGGCACCAGAATCCAATTCCATCTTTTTTTCTTGGGACCCCATGAAAGCTCACGGAGGTCCCTCAGGGGTCCAAGGCCCCCTGGTTGAGAATGACTGATGTACTGTAGGGGTTATAATAATATTTGAGTGTAGTTGATTGTAGTTTCTAGAAATGGTTGCAGTAGCTGTATAATCTGATATTACCTCCTATGGACAGGTATGTGGTGTAGTGGTTAGAGTAGATGTAATGTAGCGTAGTACTTAAGGGGGTATATGTTACTTACCTGGTAAGACGGGATATGGTGTATTGGTTAGAGTATGGATCGTGCTGTGGTATGGATATGGATTGTATGGATTGTGCTGTGGTGGTCATGAAATTATGTCAGCCGGTTATTGTCATGCAAAAGAAAATGAGTTGGCCTACTGTATTTGATCTGGCGATGCTCCATGCCATAGGCTGTAGGCTTGTTCATTTAGCTGACAATATATGCTTATAAATCCCATAACATTATTTTATATAATATAATGTTATTGTAAGAAGGATATCATTTAACTTAGCTGAGTAAAATAGAATGGAGTGCTTATATGAAGTGGCTATGTTGAGCGTAAAAGTGATCATTTGAAACAGGTCCTATAGGCTACGCTAGATTTAGAATTACTTAGCAACTTTAGTTGTGAATGATATAAACCATAGAATTTCTCAGAAATCACAACATATATGGGTTGCATGATGCGACTATATGCTAAAAAAAAAAGAAGAATCTTGCGCTCTGTCTTCGCCTCAGGCTGCACGGCTGTTCTCTCATCATGTGATCATATTTTCACCCATCAGACTATTCTCAATTTAATATTGTCTTTACTAATATGTCAAATTAGTTTCCATTTAGAATGCACCATTATCAAATGGGCAGGAACAGGGGCAGTGGAAAAAAGACGTATTCCGTCGGCTATGCACTCGAATAGCGAATGAAGGCTGCGGGTTTGTCAATGTTGCCGGATATGGCTACTTCTGTTTTATAGAGGAGCTGTGCTTTATATGAACAACTGAGAAATAAATACAATAACATTTATTTCACTACACACGTCAACCACTGTTTGAAGAGCATGCTCTCGCTGTGCGACAGGTGATATTCCGCCCAAACTCTGTATGCCATGGGTTCTCCAACCCTGTTCCTGCAGATACCCAGCGCTTCATTTCGGAAACCAAATGAAATCTGTACGGGAACATCGATAGTAACATGTTTTCGCAACTAAACATATTTCACTAAACTATTGACAAACCGTCTGCGCGCGTGAGAAAAAAATAAAGGAGAGTGAGACGAGAAAAAGGAACCGCATAGTGGTGAGATTTTCTGTAGCTAAAGGTAATGTCAGCCTATTAATTATGAAAATATAACAAAATCCCCATTACTAGGCTATTCAAAATCATATACAAATTCTCTATAATTGTAAGCTAACTGTAAGCCGCCCTGCACAATCAATGAACCAACAGCATCTCCTAGGGCTATACATTCTCTCCCAGACTCGTGGATAGACATTTTGGAGCGTAGCATAAGGTAATCCAGTCCATGCAGTATGTAAAATAATACAGTCCACACGATTACTCAAACGCGTTTAATTTTGGAGTATAGGCTAGACCAATTATGTCACAAAGACATCTTAAATCACTTTTGTTTTATGTTCTTCTGCCATGCATAATATGTGGTAGGCTATGTATTGTATAACAGCACAAGCATCATTTTGATTCAAGGTTTTTATCGGGCTTGGCCTCATAAACCTATGCATAAACTAATACTGTACATTCGAAAGTATTCAGACCCCTAGACTATTTCCAAATGTTGTTACGTTACAGCCTTATTCTAAAATAGATTAAATTGTTTTTTTTCCCCCTCACCAAACTACACACAATAGCCCACAATGACAAAGAAAAATCTGTTTTTTAGAATTGTTTGAAAATGTATTAAAAAATATATATCTGAAATATCACATTTACATAAGTATTCAGACCCTTTACTCGGTACTTTCTTGAAGCACCTTTGGCAGCGATTACAGCCTTGAGTCTTCTTGGGTATGACCCGACAAGTTTGGCACACCTGTATTTGGGGAGTTTCTCCCATTTTTCTCTGCAGATCTTCTCAAGCTCTGTCAGGTTGGATGGGGAGGATTGCTGCACAGCTATTTTCAGGTCTCTCCAGAGATGTTAGATCTGGTTCAAGTCCTGGCTCTGACTGGGCCACTCAAGGACATTAAGAGACTTGTCCCGAAGCCACTCCTGCGTTGTCTTGGCTGTGCGCTTAGGGTCGTTGCCCTGTTGGAAGGTGAACCTTCACCCCAGTCTGAGGTCCTGAGCGCTCTGGAGCAGGTTTTCATCAAGGATCTCTCTGTACTTTGCTCTGTTCATCTTTGCCTCAATCCTAACTAGTCTCTCAGTCCCTGCCGCTGAAAAACATCCCCACAGCATGATGCTGCCACCACCATGCTTCACCATAGGGATGGTGCCAGGTTTCCTCCAGATGTGACGCTTGGCATTCAGGCCAAAGTGTTCAATATTGTTTTCATCAGACCAGAGAATCTTGTTTCTCATGGTCTGAGAGTCTTTAGGTGCCTTTCGGCAAACTCCAAGCGGGCTGTCATGCGCCTTTTACTGAGAAGTGGCTTCTGCCTGGCCACTCTCCCATAAAGGCCTGATTGGTGGAGCGCTGCAGAGATGGTTGTTCTTCTGGAAGGTTCTCCCATCTCCACAGAGGAACTCTGGAGCTGTGTCAGAGTGACCATCGGGTTCTTGGTCACCTCCCTGACCAAGGCCCTTTTCTCCCGATTGCTCTGTTTGGCCGGGCGGCCAGCTCTAGGAAGAGTCTTGGTGGTTCCAAACGTCTTCCATTTTAGAATGATGGAGGCCACTGTGTTCTTGGGGACCTTCAATGCTGTAGACATTTCTTGGTACCCTTCCCCAGATCTTGGCCTCGACACAATCCTGTCTCAGAGCTCTACGGACAATTCCTTCGACCTCATGGCTTGGTTTTTGCTCTGACATGCACTGTCAACTGTGGGACTTTATATAGACGAGTGTGTGCCTTTCCAAATCATGTCCAATCAACTGAATTTACCACAGACTCCAATGAAGTTGTAGAAACATCTCAAGGATGATCAATGGAAACAGGATGCACCTGAGCTCAATTTCGAGTCTCATAGCAAAGGGTCTGAATACTTACAGTACCAGTCAAAAGTTTGGACACATCTACTCATTTAAGGGTTTTACTTTATTTTTACTATTTTCTACATTGTAGAATAATAGAGAAGATATCAAAACTATGAAATAACACATTTGGAATCATGTAGTAACCACACAAATGTTAATCAAATCAAAATATATTTTAGATTCTTCAAAGTAGCCACCCCTTGCCTTGATGACAGCTTTGCACACTCTTGGCATTCTCTCAACCAGCTTCATGAGGAATGCTTTTCCAACTGTCTTGAAGGAGTTCCCACATATGCTGAGCACTTGCTGGCTGCTTCTCCTTCACTGCGGTCCAACTCATCCCAAAACATCTCAATTAGTTTGAGGTCGGGTGATTGTGGAAGCCAGGTCATCTGATGCAGCACTCTATTACTCTCCTTGGTCAAATAGCCCTTACACAGCCTGGATGTGTGTTTTCGGGTCATTGTCTTGTTGAAAAACAAATGATAGTCCCACTACAGATCCACAGATGATGCAATCTCTATTGCACTCCACACTGCCCTTTCCCACCTGGACAAAAGGAACACTTATGTGAGAATGTTATTAATTGGCTACAGCTCAGCATTCAACACCATAGTACCCTCAAAGCTCATCACTAAGCTAAGGATCCTGGGACTAAACACCTCCCTCTGCAACTGGATCCTGGACCTCCTGGCGGGCCACCCCCAGGTGGTGAGAGTAGGTAGCAACACATCTGCCACGCTGATCCTTAACACTGGAGCTCCCCAGAGGTGCGTGCTCAGTCCCCTCCTGTACTCCCTGTTCACCCAAGACTGCATGGCCAGGCACGACTCAAACACCATCATTACGTTTGCAGACGACACAACAGTGGTAGGCCTGATCACCGACAACGACGAGACAGCCTATAGGGAGGGAGTCAGAGACCTGGCCGGGTGGTGCCAGAATAACAGCCTATCCCTCAACGTAACCAAGACTAAAGAGATGATTGTGGACTACAGGAAAAGGAGGACTGAGCACGCCCCCATTCTCATCGGCAGGGCTGTAGTGGAGCAGGTTGAGAGCTTCAAGTTCCTTGGTGTCCACATCAACAACAAACTAGAATGGTCCAAACACACTAAGACAGTCGTGAAAAGCCTATTCCCCCTCAGGAAACTAAAAAGATTTGGCATGGGTCCTGAGATTCTCAAAAGGTTCTACAGCTGCAACATTGAGAGCATAATGACTGGTTGCATCACTGCCTGGTACGGCAATTGCTCGGCCTCTGACCACAAGGCACTACAGAGGGTAGTGCGTACGGCCCAGTACATCACTGGGGCTAAGCTGTCTGCCATCCAGGATCTCTACACCGGGCGGTGTCAGAGGAAGGCCCTAAAAATTGTCAAAGACCCCAGCCACCCCAGTCCTAGACTGTTCTCTCTACTACCGCATGGCAAGCGGTACTGGAGTGCCAAGTCTAGGACAAAAAGGCTTCTCAACAGTTTTTACCCCCAAGCCATAAGACTATTTGCATTGTGTTCCCCTCCAAACCCCTCTTTTTATGCTGCTGCTACTCTCTGTTTATCATATATACATTGTCACTTTAACTATACATTCATATACATACTACCTCAATCGGGCCGACCAACCAGTGCTCCTACACATTGGCTAACCGGGCTATCTGCATTGTGTCCCACCCACCAACCCCTCTTTCAAGCTACTCCTACTCTCTGTTCATTATATATGCATAGTCACTTTAACCATATCTACATGTACATACTACCTCAATCTGCCTGACTAACCGGTGTCTGTATGTAGCCTCGCTACTTTTACAGCCTCGCTACTGCATATAGCCTGTCTTTTTACTGTTGCTTTATTTCTTTACCTACCTATTGTTCACCTAATACCTTTTTTTTGCACTATTGGTTAGAGCCTGTAAGTAAGCATTTCACTGTAAGGTCTACACCTGTTGTATTCGGCGCACGTGACAAATAAACTTTGATTTGATTTGATTTAAGTGCAAACCAGATGGGATGGCGTATTGCTGCAGAATGCTGTGGTAACCATGCTGGTTAAGGGTGCCTTGTTTCTAAATAAATCACAGACACAGCAAAGCACCCCCACACCATCACACCTCCTCCTCCTCCATGCTTCACGGTGGGAACCACACATGCGGAGATCATCCGTTCACCTACTCTGCGTCTCACAAAGACACGGCGGTTGGAACCAACAATCTCAAATTAAGGACTCATCAGACCAAAGGACAGATTTCCACTGGACTAATGTCCATTGCTCATGTTTCTTGGCCCAAGCAAGTTTCTTCTTATTATTGGTGTTCTTTAGTAGTGGTTTCTTTGCAGCAATTCAACCATGAAGGCCTGATTCACGCAGTCTCCTCTGAACAGTTGATGTTGAGATGTGTCTGTTACTTGTGAAGCATTTATTTGGCCTGCAATCTGAGGTGCAGTTAACTCTAATGAACTTATCCTCTGCAGCAGAGGTAACTCTGGGTCTTCCTTTCCTGTGGAGGTCCTCATGAGAGGAGGACAGTTTCATTGCATGATGGTTTTTGCGACTGCACTTGAAGAAACTTTCAAAGTTCTTGAAAGTTTCCGGATTGACTGACCTTCATGTCTTAAAGTAATGATGGACTGTCATTTCTCTTTGCTTATTTGAGCTGTTCTTGCCATAATATGAACTTGGTCTTTTACCAAATAGGGTTATCTTCTGTATACCACCCCTACCTTCTCACAACACAACTGATTGGCTCAAACGCATTAAGAAGGAAAGAAATTCCACAAATTAACTTTTATCAAGGCACACCTGTTAATTGAAATTCCAGGTGACTACCTCATGAAGCTGGTTGAGAGAATGCCAAGAGTGTGCAAAGCTGTCATCAAGGCAAAGGGTGGCACTTTGAAAAATCTCAAATATAAAATATATTTTGATTTGTTTAACACTTTGTATTCCATATGTGTTATTTCATAGTTTTGATGTCTTCACTATTATTCTACAATATATAAAATCTTAAAAATAAAGAAAAACCCTGGATTGAGTATGTGTGTCCAAACTTTTGACTGGTACTGTATGTAAATAAGGTATTTCTGTTTTTTTATTTTGTATACGTTTGCAAAAATGTCTAAAACCCTGTTTTCGCTTCATCTATCTTTTGAATGAATCATCACCTTAGAAAGTGCTGTCCATTTCATTGTGTTAGACTTTGAAACAACATCCACAACTACCATGTTTTAAACTCAGTTTCAACCTGTTGTTGAACTTCATTCTTCACATTGATCATCACAGTGAGGTGAGTTTTAAAAGCATGATACTGTTTTGATGAGATTTTCGATTTGATTTGCATTGCTGTACGGGTTGTTCGAGGGACAATAGAGCCCTGAGTACCAGGCCATTAGGACCTGATGGTCCTTAGGGTACTACCAATGCATGTCCTGAGTGCATAAGAGGAGAATACCGTGATTCAACGGTCAAATGGAATTTTACTGCGGTCATGACTCATGACTGCCAGTGTGGCAGTAATACGGTCACCGCAGCAGCCATAATCTCACCTGGTATGGACAGGGGATGTGGTGTAGTGCTTAGAGTATGGATCTCACCTGGTATGGACAGGGGATGTGGTGTAGTGGTTAGAGTATGGATCTCACCTGGTATGAACAGGTGATGTGGTGTACTGGTTAGAGTATGGATCTCACCTGGTATGGACAGGGGATGTGGTGTACTGGTTAGAGTATGGATCTCACCTGGTATGGACAGGGGATGTGGTGTACTGGTTAGAGTATGGATCTCACCTGGTATGGACAGGGGATGTGGTGTACTGGTTAGAGTATGGATCTCACCTGGTATGGACAGGGGATGTGGTGTACTGGTTAGAGTATGGATCTCACCTGGTATGGACAGGGGATGTGGTGTACTGGTTAGAGTATGGATCTCACCTGGTATGGACAGGGGATGTGGTGTACTGGTTAGAGTATGGATCTCACCTGGTATGGACAGGGGATGTGGTGTACTGGTTAGAGTATGGATCTCACCTGGTATGGACAGGGGATGTGGTGTACTGGTTAGAGTATGGATCTCACCTGGTATGGACAGGGGATGTGGTGTACTGGTTAGAGTATGGATCTCACCTGGTATGGACAGGGGATGTGGTGTACTGGTTAGAGTATGGATCTCACCTGGTATGGACAGGGGATGTGGTGTACTGGTTAGAGTATGGATCTCACCTGGTATGGACAGGGGATGTGGTGTACTGGTTAGAGTATGGATCTCACCTGGTATGGACAGGGGATGTGGTGTACTGGTTAGAGTATGGATCTCACCTGGTATGGACAGGGGATGTGGTGTACTGGTTAGAGTATGGATCTCACCTGGTATGGACAGGGGATGTGGTGTACTGGTTAGAGTATGGATCTCACCTGGTATGGACAGGGGATGTGGTGTACTGGTTAGAGTATGGATCTCACCTGGTATGGACAGGGGATGTGGTGTACTGGTTAGAGTATGGATCTCACCTGGTATGGACAGGGGATGTGGTGTACTGGTTAGAGTATGGATCTCACCTGGTATGGACAGGGGATGTGGTACTCTCTGCAGCGCTCCTGTACCCAGGTAGTCTCCCAGACAGTCCTATAGCTGTTCTCATACAGGTAGCAGGCTATGACCGTCAGCAGAGGGACCAGGTAGAGCACAGAGAACACCCCGATACGGATCATAAACTTCACCAGCTTGTCTTGGTTCTCCTTCTCCAGAGGGATCTCCATACGGACGCGGTTCAACGCCAGGATGCCCGCTAGCAGCAACGCCACCCCCACCTAGAATCAGACAGAGTTGATATGGAAGGATTGGACAAAAGATGATGTCATAAGAAGACCAGTAAGTAAACATGGTATATTGGTTGGGTAGCTAACAATTACAATAATTTCCTTCAGTTCCATTCAGATCCACTTTCTTATGACCTTTGAGATCTGTATGACAGTGGTATAATCGAAGGAGAAGGCACAAACAGTGTCAACACGTTTACTGAACTTTGTGCATGTGCACACGTAAACTTTGAGCACACATACCCACAAAGGACATCCTACAAAGACTTTACTGAATCACCTAGGTTGCATCCCAAATGCCACCCTATTCCCTATATAGGGAATAGGCTGCCATTTGTTACACACGCCGTATCCCACTGTGACTCATTCCAGTCCTCTCACCAGTACATCCAGGCCCAGCGGAACCAGCAGGAACCATCTCAGCGCTGTGCGGTCATACAGCCCCACAAAACACACCCCGCTAACACTATCCCCTTCGATCTTGTTCATGGCCAGCAGAGTGACAGTCAGACAGCCGGGCAGGCCCCAGGCACAGGCATGGAAGATCAGGGCCTTCTTCTCAATGGCCTCGCTGCCCCACTTAGGCACGGCAGCCAGGAACCAGGTGATGGTGAGGATGACCCACCACACACTGCCAGCCATGGTGAAGAAGTAGAGCACCATGAACAGCAGAGTGCACACCTGGAGGAGGGGAGAGGAGAGAAGGAGAAGAGAACAAGTTTTAAAAAAGACTGAAGACATTGAAAATCCAAGAACATTGAAAATATCGTACCAAAAAAAAAAAATGATATAATGTTACAGAGAAAATGGTAAATCAAACAATCAATCAGTTAATTAAACAATCAGTTATCAATCAATCACTATGCGGCCGATGGGTCACCTTGTTATGGGAGCCCTGGGTGACGGTGGACGCCCGGAAGCGCCCGGGGCTCGCCGCGTTGCACGCCACCCGGTCCTCCAATAGGAAGCCCAGGAAGAAGACCAGGGACACCATCATGTAACACACGGCGTAGAAGATGATTGGCCGCTCCGGGTAGCGGAACCTGGACACGTCGATGAGGAAGGTGAGGAAGGTGAAGAGGGTTGCAGAGAGACATACGATAGACACCACGCCGATGAAGTAGCGGGCGAAGACCAGCTCGTCCCGCTGGAAGTACATGTTGGGGCAGGGGGGCGAGCAGTCCCTCACACCCAGGAAGGTGTAGCCCAGGTCGGGGTCGATCTTGAGCTCGCGGGGGCACCAGAAGCCATAGTCGCGCTGGACGGAGATGGGCGACTCTGTGGAGTCTGACCTGGACAGCAGGTCTACAGGACGGGGGTATGACTCGTCACAGTCTGGGAACCTGGGGGACGGAAAGGAAACAGCTTATGTCAGACACATTATATTTAAACTACAGAAAGACACAAAGGTAGTATTTTACAATACTGTTTCCACAGTTTTGACCGTGTATTTGCTAGGAAATCACGTGTTACCGTTGTGTAATTACCATTTTGCCATGTCATTCTTATTGATGCTATGGTACAGAATGACCAGGTATTTCCTGATAAATTAATGGTAAAAGGAATGATACCAAAAATATATATATGTGCCCCATGTGTGTAAAAGTGTACCCTACAGTACAGTAGACTACTAACCTGTTACAATCCATCTCTTCTGGCCAGGTGACACCGAACATGTCCATGAGTTTGTAACAGTCTCCCTTGGCTCTCAGGCACAGCCGTCGGCAGGGCAGTGTCATGCGTCCGTACTCTGTACACACCGGAGTGTAGAGGGCACACAGGAACATCCTGAGTTCTGACGAACACTGCAGGTTCACCATGGGGTGGAAGGGCTGCGGAGGGGAGAGGAAAACACAAGACTGTCAGGAGGTGTATAGTTACAGCTGAGTATGAGAGGGCGGGGGTTATGGAGTGTGTCTGTGCTTCACACACATCATACGTCTCATGTCATATACAATCATACACACAGAGACACTCGCACACACCGTATGTCAAGCACACTGTGCATCTACCACAGAACCTGTCAAACGCTCAACCCCTCAGCATTAAAGAGACACACACACACACAGACAACAGAACAGTCTTCTAAAGCAGGGCATTATTCATGTGAAGCCAAAATGAGAGCACAAACAGACAGAATCACTTTGTCTGACATAGTTTGGAGCTGACTCAAAAAACACAACTCCGTCCCCTATCCTCATAATCCTCCTCCCCTCCTCCCCCTTTCTCCCCCCAACCTGGCACAATAAGACAGAGGGAGGAGAAGGAAGGCGGCGAGAGAGGAGGAGTAGAACAGGCTTGGTAACCCAACCCAACCCCTCCCCCCCCCCCCCCGTTCATCAGATACCCGGCACAGACAGGGACTCTGGAGAGTCCTTTGTGTTTGGGGGAGGGCAACGCTGTTAAACACGCACGCACGCGCACGCACGCACCGACACACACACACCGACACACACACACACACACACACACACACACACACACACACACACACACACACACACACACACACACACACACACACACACACACACACACACCTCTCTGCCAATATGCATTCAGGGAGAGAACGGTAGCTAGCTAGCAGCTGTGAGGCATGGCTTTAGTATGCAAATCCCCAGGGGGAGTGAAGAAAGGGTCCCCACCGGCCCCTAGCCCCACCCAGGGCCAAGCTAGACGGATCCTGCTCATGCTGGGGCCAGCCTTTGTGACTGTGACAGGGAGAGGGGGAGTGGGGGAGGGGGACAAGACAGGGACCCAAGCAGCCAAAATGGGAAGATGAGCTAAATGGAATTTCATTAATAGAGAGAAATAGTGGAACAGAACAGGGTTTTTCTTCAGTGGATATGTATTAAATATACACTATATATATAAAAGTATGTGGACACCCCTTCAAATTAGTGGATTCGGCTATTTCAGCCACACACGTTGCTGACAGGTGTATACAATCGAGCACACCGCCATGCAATCTCCACAGACAAACATTGGCAGTAGAATGGCCTTACAGAAGAGCTCAGTGACTTTCAACGTGGCACCATCATAGGATGCCACCTTTCCAACAAGTCAGTTCATCAAATTTCTGCACAGAGCCCTGACCTCATCCCCATCGAAAACCTTTGGGATGAATTGGAACACTGACTGCGAGCCAGGCCTAATCGCTCAACATCAGTGCCCGACCTCACGAATGCTCTTGAGGCTGAATGGAAGCAAGTCCCCACAGCAATGTTCCAACATCTGGTGGAAAGCCTTCCCAGAAGAGTGGAGTCTGTTATAGCAGCAAAGGGGGTACCAACTCCATATTAATGCCATGATACTGGAATGAGATGTTCGACGAGCTGGTGTGTACATACTTTTGGTCATGTAATGTATAAGGACAAGGAGTGTATAAGAGACTGCCGTGTCGTGTTGGGTTATGAGAAATCTGATTATTAAATAACGGGTCAATGGGACGTTTCGTGACTAAACATAACCTATATTAGCGTAACCTGTATTAACTTAACCTATATTCATTTGACCTACATTAACTTAAAGCTGCAATATGTAACTTTTTAGGCGACCTGACCAAATTCACTTAGAAAGGTGAGTTATAGATCTGTCATTCTAAGGTGATTTAAAGATCTGCTAGTCTAAGAAGCAGTAGATCTGTTCTATGCGCGATATTTCTATGCTTCCCGTTCTTAAGTTTTTGTTTTGCGTCATTTACTTTCGGTTTGTGCACCAGCTTCAAACAGCTGAAAATACAATATTTTGGGTTATTGAAAATATATTTCACAGCGGTTTAGATGGTACAATGATTCTCTACACCATACATTGCTTGTTTTGTCACATAAACTGAAATTGGGCGAACTATTCAAATTTTAGCAACCAGTAAATGGTGGAGCGATTTCTGCATAGTGCACCTTTAACCTATATTAAATATGCACTATGTAGAAATTGCTCTACCATTTCCTGGTTGCTAACATTAGTGCGCCTAATTCCAGTTTATGTAAACAAAACAAGCAGTCATGGTGTAAAGAATCATTGTACCATCTAAACCGCTGTGAAATATCTTTTCCATAACCAAAAATATTGTATTTTCAGCTGTTTGAAGCTGGTGTACAAACCTGAAAGTGATGAAGGAAAAAGGAAACCGCACACTGCTCTTGATAGTATCACTGATCTTTAATAAGCTTACGTATCGGCCTCACGGACTTCGTCGGAGCTTTTGGGAATTTCTTAAAAAAAGCACACGTATGTAGACCTAGCACCACCCACATCCGTTCCACGCATCGAAAGGGGTTGGAGGCGAAGGAAAAACAAATAAGTGCTACCAAATGTAACAATATGCATTCCATAAATATTCGAATAAAGTGTGTAAATAAGACGTATTAAACACGTCTGTAAAACCACAATGAGGCCATAGCAAGTTTTCATTAACCATTGTGTACATCGTACGAAAAACATCAGAGTAATCTTAAATAGGGACATAATTCATGTTCAAATTCACAACATAAAATACATAGGCATTTCATCATTAAGTCCTTTAGGAAATAATGTCTGGAGGGTGAAAATCCAAAAACATTCTCTTTTACTCAGAGTATTATTAATATCACTTCCCCTGTCTGGTATCTTAACTTTCTCTATGCCACAAAATCTAAAGGTAGAAATGTCAAGCTTTAGGTCATTAAAATGTACTGCTAGGTGTACATATACGTGTGCTTATTTTAAGAAATTCACAAAAGCTCTGACGAAGTCCGTGAGGCCGATACGTAACCTTATTAAAGTTCAGTGATACTATCAAGAGCAGTGTGCGGTTTCCGTTTTCCTTCATCTTGTTCAACTGTTACCATGCACCTGCAAAAAAGATTGCTCAGATGTGCGAGTGCCTTTTGAATTTTGAAGTACAAAACTGAAAGTAAAAGACACACAAACAAAACTTAAAAATGGGAAGTATAGAAATAGCGCACATAGAATGAATGAAAGATCTATAACTAACATTCATATGTGAATTTGGTCGGGTCACCCAAAAAGTTACATATTGTATATTAACTTAACCTATATTCAGTCTCCAAGACAGAGGAATACACAGCAGCACTATTATATTCAATACCACACACACACACACACACACACACACACACACACACACACACACACACACACACACACACACACACACACACACACACACACACACACACACACACACACTCATCCATCACCATAGCTTAGCCTACATATTACACCATTCATTCATCGTAATTCTAATGTAGAAATGTAGACAGAATTCCATTTCTGACACCAGTGTTCAGTCTGGGCTGTCTCCCAGACGCCTGCCTGTATTTAAAGGGATTAGGACGGCTGTTAGGCTTGCCGATTCCCACACAAAGAACCTACATCACATCCACATCCAGACAGCTTTTGTAAATGCTTTGTACATATCAAACACAATATTTCTGCCTTCAGATTTTCAATTGACCATAACATAAAGGAGGTGACGTTGATGTGCGGTTTTATCAGACACTTCAGTGACTGTTGGAACATAGGGCTCAGACAGACGTCTGAGATGACTGACATCCTCTGGACAAAATATTGAATGCAGTAAAAAAATATATATATATCCACACATACAGTATTTGAGTCTATAGATGTACAGGACAGCACGGCAGAGCAAATGCCACGCATCCTCATCATAACCAGGGAAATTATTTTTTATTTTGTGTAGGTTTGATGACTTACTACTGCATCTGTAGAAGGCTTTTTCTTGTTTATGTGTATTTTAGTAGATTGGTTCCCTTCCACACCTGTCAAAAACAGATCATTCAACCAGTCAAAGCAATCAGTTCTGAATAAATGGACCGTCTGCAGACACAAGGCCCAAAACAGTCTCGCTTGAGGCGATGGTAAGATGGGAAGAAACACCGAATTAAATAGAGTGTATTATAGGATCTCTATGGGGAAGAACTTCCTTCATAGCAACCAATATGTAAATGTCTGTTACCCCAACCCTCGAGCATTCCTTTTGATTAAACCAAGATCTTATGACACACCTGGCACCATCTTCCTAATCAAATCTTTGAGATCAAACAGGCAGGCAAACACATCCACGTTGATCTGATCTGTATAGAATCAAACAGGGTGGCACCCTTCCCTAGCCTTCGCCAGCCTCCAGTCCGGTGACATGCATTACCTCATCAGAGCCCTGTCGTGGTGCATTACATGGTGTATTACACACACAGACAGGACAGGGATGATTTAACTTCAAGTGGATATGCATCTGGGGTTTCCCTTTCTTCTGCTCTCTGCCTCCGCACTTCCAAGGCAGATGTGTGCTCTAGTACGAGATGAATGTATGGTACAGCGTGCGTGTGTGTGTGTGTGTGTGCGTGCATGTTAGGGTTGAATATTTTCCCGGTATTGTCACGTTCTGACCCTAGTTATTGTGTTAATCCTTTGTTTTGTTGGTCAGGACGTGAGCTGGGTGGGCATTCTCTGTGTTTGTTCTATGTTAAGTGTCAGGTTTAATTGACCTTGTATGGCTCTCAATCAGAGGCAGGTGTTTTCGTTTTCCTCTGATTGAGAGACATACATAGGGAGGTTGTTTCACATTGTTTGTCGTGGGTGGTTGTCTTCCGTGTCAGTGTATGTTCGCACCACACGGGACTGTTTCGTTGTCGTTAGTATATGTAGTCTGTTCCTGTTCGTGCGTTCTTCATGTTTTATGTAAGTTCTCTCGTTCAGGTCTGTCTACGTCGTTTTGTTGTTTTGTAAAATTATCAAGTGTTCTTCGTGTGTTTAGTTTCGTCTTGTTAATAAAGATAATCATGTCATCATACCTCGCTGCAAATTGGTCTTCCGATCCCTCTCTCCTCTCCTCGTTCGAGGAGGAGGAACTAGAGTTTCGTTACAGGTATTTTACAGATGTTCCATCCCGAGAATAAATCACGTTTCTCCCGGGTAACCCGGTATTTCCCGCCAAAACCGGAAGTGTCGTTCAAAAGCATTATAATTCATATAAATAGGTTTATGTCTGGATTTGATTAGAACTTTGATAAAACAAAATTAAAGTCTGATGCTACCTGAGCCTGATGAACCATACATTAAATACATTTTATGAGCCCTACATTAAAGACATTTTATGAGCCCTACATTAAAGACATTTTATAAACCCTACATTAAAGACATTTTATGAGCCCTACATTAAAGACATTTTATAAGCCCTACATTAAAGACATTTTATGAGCCCTACATTAAAGACATTTTATGAGCCCTACATTAAAGACATTTTATAAGCCCAAGCCCAAAAAAGCCCAAATGATTGTGCCGTTATCCAATACATATATGATATAGGCTACTGCACATTTTTCACAACAGAAAAACAGAAAAGCCCATAGATGTAGCTAGGTATTTGCTCTCTTGTGTAAGTAAATGAAACTAGCTCCAGTAGGCTAATATTTTTGAGTGTGAACTGCATTACTGTACTGTGTTACATTATACTGTATTATATGGACTGGAATAATGCGTTCAAACCATGATAAAGCAGGAAGAGAACATGCGATTCTGGTGCAGAACATGCGGCCTACAAAGTTACAAGTATAGGCTAGCAAATTTGACTTTAATTTTGAAATATAATAGGGCCTATTTGTATAATTAGTAGGCTGGCGCATATACCTTTCATAATATTTCCCCTAATGTTATTAGCCTACCTCCTCTTTCCCGCTCTATTGTTGCTTCATTCCTTCCTCACGTTCAACAGTTAAATGAAATACGTTTTGTTGTCCTTATCTTCAGAAATTTAATGACATCCTTCAATAATATAGGACTAGAATTAGATGCAGAAGGCTTTCACTTCTCTTCGTGAAGATTGAAGGGTTATGGGTCCGAATAAATAACTGCTGTAGCCTACCACCATCGAGCGTTCGCTCTTCTTTCAAACTACCGGTGAGTTCTATTGGGCTGCTGTATTTAACATTTAGCAAACAAAGGGCTTTCGTCCCTCGTCGAATAGTCTATTGGTAGAAGAAATGCTAACAGAAATTTGGTCTAGCTTATCCTGCATGGGACTCCAAGAGCTAAGGAGCATTTTTTAAGGAGAGAGGCCAGCGGATCACAGGTGCGTGCGCATTGCGCAAGAGACAGAGGCTATAAGTTAGAAGCTTATTATGCATAACCCATCATTAATTAGCTGAATATAAGACTAATACTGCATTGAATGTATTACCTGAAGGAGGTAGGCTACAACATCTGTACATCGGGCTATATATCAATCTAGATCAGGATGATCTATTTTGGATGCAATTTGAATGGAGTTGATGGAGAAAGAGAAAGACTGTGAGAGAGTGTGCGCACACTGATTTAAAGCAACGGTAATCGAGTTAAAGCTCTGCAGCTGCAATATAAAAACAATTATTTTTACAATTAAAAAAAGAAGGTGACCCCCGAAAGCCAGATGGCGATGGGTAAATTAGACGCACATTCACTCTTTATATTACTGACTATGCTGCAGCAAATGTAAGCCTACCTGTTACAAGAATAAAAGTTACCGTGATGAGATGATAGGTCTACATGCATTGTGAGCTGTGCTCCATACTGAGATGGGCTGTCTGTCTCCACCCTGAGTGTTGATGATTCATCATGCAGAGGCCGTAGAGAAGCCCGATTTAGACGTCGCATATCATTTAACAGTTCCATTTCACGCCCTGCTGTTCATATACATAATTTATTATAATTTACTGGTTTCTAGCAGTTATTTTTCCCGGGAAAAGGGAGTGGTTTGTGGCGGTAAATCCCAGTAACCGGTTCCGCCATTCAACCCTAGTGTGTGTGTGTGTATGTCTATTTTTATCCACATGGCAGCCCAAACAGATGTAAGACGTCTTGTCATGTGTGCTCTGGAACAGAACAGTGGATTATGGTAACTTAGTCACATTAGAAACAGCTGCTGTGTGTCTGCCAGAGGTTGGCTGTGTGTGTTGTGTGTTGTGTGTGTGTGCGCCAGATATTGGTCTGCTTTTGCCCCAAAGCCCCCGAGCCCCCTCACTCCACTGTTACTATGTAAGTGGCTCAAGCGTGTAATACATACAATTCTGTCAAATGCTGTTCTAGCCCTGAGGATAAGTATGATAATGCAATTTCAACTCGCTGTAATGTGATTATGTATTTATGGGGGTAGTTAAGAGATTTTGGATCTCCCAAAAAAGTGGTCAAATTAGATGAAGTCATCTGGAAAAGGCTGCCCTCAAAAATACGTCAATTAAAAAACTAATTGCTACTTTGAGGTTTGTGTGTGTGAGATATTTTTCTTATTTTTATATATCTATTTCATGACCGGTCCGGTAAAGCTTATTTTTGACTCAAATTAAATCACTGATAAGAGAATGATGACAGATAATGACAGATCAATCAACAATGTACTATATCTACACAGACAACTGATCTGAGTGATACACTACTTTTAAATATCTGGAAGAAGTCTCACAATTTACTGGATATATCTTCCATTCCCATCTATCCCTCCATCAATCCACTCCCGCTTTCTCCTCTTCCCCTCTCTGCTCCTTCCTTCCTTTCCCCCTCTCTGCTCAATTCTCTGCATTTCTACCCTGACTGCCATGGCGACGGCTGATCCACCAACGGACGGAGGGACTAGTTTGAGGATGGGGCCGTGGTGTGTTCAGCAGAGGTCAGAGGGCGGCGAGCGGGGACCACCTCCTGAGAGCCACAGAAAGCTTGCTCCTTTGTTAACGACACAATTGGGACCCGTTTCCCAGGCAACCGTGCAGTGTACCTCGCATGGGGGAAGGGGAGGGAGCGAAGGACAAAAGACTGAGATATGGCAGAGGAGAGAAAGGGAGAGAAGGATGGGCCACCTCCTCCTTCAGCTAGCCGGCCGTGTTATTCACATTACTGTTTATTAACCACACACACCAGTTGTTGTGGAGAGAGAGAGGGGAAGAAAGAGAGAGAAAGACAAAGAGAAAGAGGGAGAGAGAGAGAGAGAAAGAGAGCGAAAGAAAGAGAGAGATTCCATTCAGTCCGGAGCTTATAAACAGCATGTTTGACATTAAATAAAACAGAGGTCTATTGTGGGTTTGGGACAGAGTGAGCTGGGTTTATCAGACCATAACATGTATCGTACATCCCTCGCTAGCTACTAGCCATATGTTATCTGCATACTGTGCACGTCTGTCTGACAATCATCAGAGACCACAGTCAGCCTTTAATATGAATTCACAGCGGACGGATGGAGTTTCTGTTTTATATACAACCGTAAACCTTATCTGTAGAGGTTACAAATGTATGTCAAACACTGACAAAAGGCATAAAATGGGGGAAGAATTCATTATAATAATTCAACTATTATTTGTTCATTATTGTTTCAGAAATATTACATTTAGTCAGCCATACTGTACCAATAGATTCAATAATCTATTGGTAAAAGGCAAGACCTCGCTTTGTGCATGGGGGCATTGTCATGCTGAAACAAGAAAGGGCCTTCCCCACACTGTTGCCACAAAGTTGGAAACACAGAATCGCCTAGAATGTCACTGTATGCTGTAGCTTTTAGATTTCCGTTCACTGGAACTATGGGGCCTAGCCCGTACCATGAAAAACAGCCCCAGACCATTATTCCTCCTCCACCAAACTTTACAGTTGGCACTATGCATTGGGGCAGGTAGCGTTCTCCTGGCATCCGCCAAACCCAGATTCATCCATCGGACTGTCAGATGGTGAAGCGTGATTCATCAATCCAGAGAACGTGTTTCCAGTGCTCAAGAGTCCAATGGCAGTGAGCTTCACACCACTCCAGCTGTCGCTTGGCATTGTGCATGGTGATCTTAGGCTTGTGTGCGGCTGCTTGGCCATGGAAACCCATTTCATGAAACCCCCGACGAACAGTTGTTGGAAAGGTGGTATCCTATGACGGTGCCACATTGAAAGACACTGAGCTCTTCAGTAAGGCCGTTCTACTGTCAATGTTTGTCTATGGAGATTGCATGGCGGTGTGCTCGATTTTATACACCTGTCAACAACAGGTGTGGCTGAAATAGCTGAATCCACTCATTTGAAGGGGTGTCCACATACTTTTGTATATATAGTATATTTATCTATCTATCTCCTTTCTCTTTCTACCCATGCCAGTCAGATCTATGGAGTGATACTAGTCCCATCAGAAATTGAATCTGAAATGAGTAAATTCATATGAAATTTCTGGTGGCACTAATATCACTCCATACAGATGTACCACCGAAGCTCCCTCTCTTAGCAAGCACAGAGGATGGCACAGAAATAGCAGATTCACAGTCTTCAGGCTGCTGTCCTACTTCAGCAGTGGGGTTATACTGAGGTCAGTCACAGCCACAACAATCCCCAACGACTGACTGACTGACTGGGAGCTTATTTTGAGAGGTGTAATTTGTGCACCAAATGGTCAGCTACCACAGAGCCATAAAACAGAAACCAGACTGAAAAACACTATACTGGAGGATGATTAAATGAGGGTTGGGGTTTGGGGGGGATGTAGATACTGAGCGTTTTTTTACTCTAGAGACAAGGGCTAGCCAGTTATGCTACAAAATTCCCAGCCCCAACCTCACTTAGAAGGAAAAGACATGAAGATTTTTAAAAGGCACACCACTTCTGAGGGTTTTCTCTCCAGACAGGGATGAAAGGAAGCCATTGGTTCTCATCCAAGTCACAATTTCTCCACGCTACAAGCCATTCATCATCATTATCATGGCTATTGGGTGGACCTAATTCCCTTTCAAATCAACTGTCAATCCTCATTTGGCTTTTTCTCTTCTTAAAGGCTCTGGTATTCTCCCATGGACCGGTCGGCCATGCCAAGGCTAGTATAAAGAGACAACATGGACATAGAGAGTCGTTTTGGAGCCGCAGTCTTCCTCATCTATTGGGATTCATGTGTTTTCCAAACATCAAACTAGCTTTTGAATGCGCTAACAGAGACATGCTGGTGAAAGCATGTCTAATCAAACTGAACTGTTGTCTCCAACCAAAAGCCTTAGTCTAGTGCACATTCAAACTAAACAAGTGTAAGATACATTCACCTGGTTTATAATATAGTAGTAAGTCAAGCTAACACTGCTAACTGGTTCACATCTAGGGTCGTTTTTGTGTATTTATGCTAGTCATTTTACAGCCAAATAATGATAACTACTTTGGGTTATGACCCGCAACTGACTAAACCCCTTCAACTGAGGTCGGGATCTCAGGAATATTTTGGGAATGCTACAGGGAATGGCATGGGAATGTGATGGGATATAAGCTGGGTTCACTTAGTGCAGATGGGATGTAGTGCCTCTATCTCCCGAGGCCAGGGCACATTCAGAGCAGAGGTTACTTACATAACTCCCACATATCCCTTGCTCTCTCGCTCGCTCTCTCTCCCTCTCCTCCTCTCTCTCTTACTCTCCCTCTCTCTCTCCCGCTCTCTCTCCCTCTCTGCCTCCTCCATCTCAGTCCACTACTAGTAGAATAGGAACAAGTGGGCGGACAGAGCTCAACATTCAGTATCATCCCCTCCATCGCCCCTCTGAGTGGGCAGGGCAGGGCAGAGAGAGGTGGGTAGTGTTGGAGAGTGGGGTTGGGTGGCATGGAGCATTGGGTGGATGGATCAGATGGATGGATGGGGGGGATGGAAAGGCAAGGAAGCAACCTGCTAAGTACTGGATAGATGAATCTACATAGATAGATATACATGCCACTAGATTAACCTAACGAGGCAATGCAGCTGCTCTCTGATTGAGTTCAAATGCCAACAATCAAGCATGTAAAGAGGATCACTCAACAGTCAAAGGCAAGGACACATTGATGCATTATAGCCGCCAGCTCTGGGTGTGCGTACAGTGCATTAGGAAAGTATTCAGATCAATTCACATTTTCCACATTTTGTTACGTTACAGCCTTATTCTATTCTATCTTATTTTTTTTTTTTAAATCGCTCATCAATCTTCACACAATACCCCATAATGACAAAGCAAAAACAGGTTTTTAGAAATGTCTGCAAATGTACAGCCTCGAGACTTCTTGGGTATGACGCTACAAGCTTGGCACACCTGTAGTGAGCAAGACAAAGGAGATGATCATGGACTACAGGAAAAGGAGGGACGAACAGGCCTCCATTAACATCGACGGGGCTGTGGTAGAGCGGGTCGGGAGTTTCAAGTTCCTTGGTGTCCACATCACCAACAAACTATCATGGTCCAAAACACACCAAGACAGTTGTGAAGAGGGATCAACAACACCTTTTCCCCCTCGGGAGACTGAAAAGATTTGGCATGGGTCACCAGATCCTTCGAAAATTCTACAGCTGCAGCATCGAGAGCATCTTGACCGGTTGCATCACCACCTGGTATGGCAATTGCTCGGCATCCGACCGTAAGGCGCTACAGAGGGTAGTGTGTACGGCCCGATACATCACTGGAGCCAAGCTTCCTGCCATCCAGGACCTATATACTAGGCAGTGTCAGAGGAAGGCCCAAAAAATGGTCAAAGACTCCAGTCACCCAAGTCATAAACTGTTCTCTCTGCTACTGCACGGCAAGAGGTACTGGAGAGCCAAGTATGGGTCCAAAAGGCTCCTTAACAGCTTCTAGCCCCAAGCCAGAAGACTGCTGAACAATTAATCAAATGGCGACACGGACTATTTACTTTTTATTACATTTTGTACTTTTGTTTATTTAGCCAATATTTTCTTAACTCTATTTCTTGAACTGCATTGTTGGTTATGCGCTTGTAAGTACGCATTTCACGGTAAGGTCTACACCTGTTGTATTCGGCGCATGTGACAAATAAAATTTGATTTGGGGAGTTTCTCCCATTCTTCTTTGCAGATCCTCTCAAGTTCTGTCAGGTTGGATGGGGAGCGTCGCTGCACAGCTATTTTCAGGTCTCTCCAGAGATGTGCGATCGGGTTCAAGTCCGGGCTCTGGCTGGGCCACTCAAGGACATTCAGAGACTTGTCACTAAGCCACTCCTGCATTGTCTTGGCTGTGTGCTTAAGGTTGTTGTCCTGTTGGAAGGTGAACCTTCGCCCCAGTCTGAGATCCTGAGCGCTCTGGAGCAGGTTTTCACCAAGGATCTCTCAGTACTTTGCTCCATTCATCTTTCCCTTGATCCTGACTAGTCTCCCAGTCCTTGCCGCTGAAAAACATTCCCACAGCATGATGCTGCCTTCACTGTAGGGATGGTGCCAGGTTTCCTGACGCCATCAATCTTGGTTTCAAACTTGGTTTCATCAGACCAGAGAATCTTGTTTTTCATTGTCTGAGAATCTTTAGGTGCCTTTTGGCAAACTCCAACCGGGGTGTCATGTGCCTTTTACTGAGGAGTGGCTTCCGTCTGGCCACTCTACCATAAAGGCCTGATTGGTGGAGTGCTACAGAGATGGTTGTCCTTCTGGAAGGATCTCCCATCTCCACAGAGGAACTCTGGAGCTCTGTCAGTGACCATCGGGTTCTTGGTCACCTCCCTGACCAAGGCCCTTCTCCCCGATTGCTCAGTTTGTCCGGGCAGCCAGCTCTAGGAGGAGTCTTGGTGGTTCCAAACTTCTTCCATTTAAGAATGATGTAGGCCACTGTGTTCTTGGGGACCTTCAATGCTGAAGAAAAATAAATGGTACCCTTCTCCAGATCTGTGCACAATCCTGTCTCGGAGCTCTACGGACAATTCCTTTGACCTCATGGCCTGGTTGTTGCTCTGACATGCACTGTCAACTGTGGGACCTTCCATAGACAGCTGTGTGCCTTTCCAAATAATGTCCAATCAATTGAATTTACCACAGGTGGCTTCCAATCAAGTTGTAGAAACGTGTCAAGGATGATCAATGGAAACAGGATGCACCTGAGCTCAATTTCGAGTCTCATAGCAAAGGGTCTGAATACTTATGTAAATAAGGCATTCCTGTTTTTTTATTTGAAAAACATTTGCAACAATTTCTAAAAATCTGTTTTCACTTCGCCATTTGGGGTATTGTGTGTAAATTGATGAAGAATATATATTTTATAATCCATTTTAGAATGAGGCTGTAACGTAACAAAATGTGGAACAAGGGAAGGGGTCTGAATACTTTCCGAATGCACTGTATGTGTGAGTGTGTCACAGCTCCATAGATAACGGAATTAGAGCAATAAACATTGGTAAATTAAGCACTGTACACGCAGCTTAATCCGGCAGCGGCTGGAATCAAACATTGTATCATGAACAGGACTGTTAATTCACTTCACTTCAGCAGAGTGGATCTAGATCCTAGCCAAATGTTAAGCCCACTAAGCAAAGCCTGTTACATAAAATGGGTTTTTATAGTCTTTAAAGCAGAAATGACTTGAAATCGTCTCTAGTTGCTATGGGCTTGTCTGTCACAACAGAAACAGCAGGTTGCTGCAGCAGATTAGACCACCGCACATTTCATTTCACAGAGTCATTTAATAATTGATGCTTTTAAAAATGGCCCCAAAAGAAATGTTAAAAGTTAATTTATCACATAATGTTTTTGTAATATCTTCTCAGTCCCCTGGGCTAGAGGAGCCGACTAAAAGTAGGCTACCACTTTGATATTATCAACATTACCGGTTATGCAGTTATCCATGGTAGCACTGTCTGCTACTGTTACGATGTCCATGGGGCAGACAGACCATAGAGTCTGGCACAGATAAGGACAGTACAGTAAAACAGTACAGTTACAGTATGTGTCTCTACATCCAGACACATTATATATATTTTGTTAACCTTAATTTAACTGTGCAAGTCAGTTAGGAACAAATTCACATTTACAATGACGGCCTACCCCAGCCAAACACGGACAACGCTGGGCCAATTGTGCGCCGCCCTATGGGATTCCCAATCACGGCCGGATGTGATACAGCCTGGAAATGAGAGCAAGAGAGAGAGAGCAAGAGAGAGAGAGCGAGACATGAAAAATAGTGAGTCAGTGTTTACCTCCATGGCGAGCGCGGCGGTCTGCTGGTCGTAGTGGTTGAGGAGATTGGGCATGAAGGTGGAGTTATAGGGCAGCCCCTGACACATGCGCAGGGTGATAGGTTCACAGGTGAACATGCTGTGGCTCCCAGCAGCAGACTCCATGGGGATGGCTTCTACCACCACTGCTGGAGCCATCAGCATGGACACACACAGCACCCACAGGAGCCCCATGGTCCCCGCAGGCAGGGGCAGGGGTAAGGAGGGACCCAGGCTGGGCACAGGGACAGTCCGAATGATCGCCCTCATTCACAGAGGTTGGCGCAAGAGAGAGAGCTCACGCGTGGTACAGGTAATTGACAGTCAGGGGAGAGACTGGTCCTGTTCCTGGTCTCAGAGAGTGACAGTCTGTGTGTGTGGGTATAATCCAAGATGGACGCCATGGCTTAGGCTGGCTGTTTCCATCTCCCTCTTGAGTCATAGGAGCTCCATCACCTGAGCATGAGTCCTGGCGTTGGGTGTTGGACCACTTCTCACCAGGTCGCTGTGATTATACACAGAATATGAACAATGATTAGGATCAGAGAGTGGATCCCTGCAATAAGTGTAGATGTCAAGGGATCTGGGGGGAGAATAGAGAGGGGAGATAATAAATGTTTACAAAATTTAAACAATTGCAAATGCGACTACAATTAATGATGCTTCTTAACACAATATTTTAAGAGGCACATTATGAGAATTTATGCATTATAACATGTTCATGGGGATTATAATCTGGTATGTGGGTGGATATTGAATAAGTGAATTAGTGCACCAATTATATTTCTGTAGTAGCTTAACGGCACCATAATAGTAAAGTTATAGCAATTTGCATTATATATTGTCTCTTTAAATACGCCATTTTCCACAGACCATGCACTTTCAAATATGACACGTAAAACAACCCGAAACATTTCAAACAATACGTGACATTTCACAATTGAATATAGTGGTAGTGGCTTGCACTGTAGGCAAATGACTGTGCGTAATAGCATTTACTGACGTCTTCGGCAGGATTGTCGCGCATTACATGCTTAGAACCATGTTACAAAACTACCGGTAAATAGACACAACAGTGATGACATGAAACTATAGTAGTATATATATGTCAAAGCCAGCTGGTCACTCCTCCGACTGCGCCTAATGGATAAACACATTTTATCCGACTAATAAACATTTTATGAACGCGGAACAAAAGATGACGGTTGGGCTACTTCATCTCAACTGATACTGACCGTATGTAGACTAGTCTACCTAAACTGAATCTCTCCAGGCGTATCCCGATGGTTTAACGTTACTACGATCCAGCGGTGTTGGCAATACATGTGTCCGCAATTCTGTAACAGAAAATATCTAGGGGAGTGCCAGAAATATATAATAAAATAAGACGATTTTACCTTTCTGTCGGGAAGATAATTCACGTGTAGGGGTCTTCGCCGCTCCTCGAGGCCGTAACAATGAGTGACTAGCCCACTCCTCTCCTGCCCTCTCTCTCCCTCCTCCTCTCCTAGCAGGTTTACAACCGATGTCCTCGAAGAGCGAGAGCGCGCATTAAACACAGACGCGCAGCCAACTGAACTCAAATGCTTACCTTTTCAGTTTTGAAATGACAAAATTATTTGTTTGAATGAGGTTCAGACATGTGTGTGCGTGCACTGAAGGCCTATATCTACAAGGAATAACATACCAATGGAAAGACGTGAGAAAAATGTGGAGAATATGGGCTACGAAGTCATCAAACTCCCTGAATGGCAACATTTGTTGCAAACTAGACAAAATCCGTATCATGTGTGCAACATGCTCTGCGTGATTTGCAACATTGTGAACAGTGACATTGTATCCATTGAAACCACATGCATGCCGCACCTTGTGTGTGTGGATTGTATTTCGGTGGCAACAGCGCCACCCTTGTGTGTCAAGC
Organism: Salvelinus namaycush; assembly: GCF_016432855.1. NCBI lineage: Eukaryota > Metazoa > Chordata > Actinopteri > Salmoniformes > Salmonidae > Salvelinus > Salvelinus namaycush. Next base: position 7,628,655 of record NC_052335.1, read on the forward strand.
GGTGTTTGCGTCGCTCATGTCGTTGCTCTTGACTACGCAAAGCGGCGACGGTGACAGGGTTGGGTAGAGAAGGAGAGGGGGAGGTGCACCCCACAGTACACCCATTACTATGGAAACAGGTAAACTGTACGAACGCTTCAAGAACAAAGTGACATGTACTGGTAATCCTATGGACAAGATACGAATACATAACACTGAGGATTCGTGATTGGGATGATAACTATGCTTCCTCATGCATCAGAGGCCGGAGGAGATTGATGGTAGGACTATTCCACTAGTCTAGTGGACCATCCACATCTGTAATATAGAGATAGCAGAGCTAGTAATAGTACAGGTATCTTATGTAGGTTTTATGTGACTGTTCATTGACTGACTAGGACTACTTGGGCTACTCTGATTTAATGAGTGAATAACGCAAAAAAAATACACATGCGATAGCCCTAACCAATGACGATTCACTTCAATGCATCTACCAGGTGATGCAGTCTTCTTCTCCCTCCACACAGATCTGACTTGTTGCTGACTTGTAGCAGCTGAAAGATGTCCTTTGCACCGAGGACCTCACTAACCTCTGCCAAGATGCAGACCAAAATGAGTGCCTGGACACCTCTTAACCACCAGCTGTCTAATAACAATGTAAAGTTGACTAAACTTTATAACAATCCAGTTTTAATGTAATCTTCTACTTAGATTAAATATCTCTCTTCTTTAGGTGTTTGAAGAGCGAAGAAACCTGCTGGGAAAATGGGTAAGTGGGCCTCTAAAAATTGGAAGGTTATAAATTGATAAAATATTAACCATGGAGAATAGGTTAGACATACAGCAATGCAATCAGAACCACATAAGCAATCCTTTTACAGCTTTTCAATTCTACTTTATTTACCCCCATCTGCAGAAGGTGCTTGTTGGGGGCGGCAGGTAGCCTAGTGGTTAGAGCGTTGGGCCAGTAACCAAAAGGTTGCTGGATCAAATCCCCAAGCTGACAAGATAAAAATCTGTCATTCTGCCCCTGAACAAGGCAGTAAACCCACTCTCTGTAAATAATAATTTGTTCTTAACTGACTTGCCTAGTTAAATTAAAAATAAATGACAGTAGACATCACTTAAGATCAACTGATGCCATCCCTGTGTGTCTGTTAGTTTGACAAGTGGAGCGACGGCCAGAGGAAGGCGGTTCTACAGGACTTTTTCTCGCGGTGTTCAGTGGGCCAGCTGCGTTTCCTCCGTCAGAACCTGACCAAGAGGGTTCCAGAGGAGAACCTAGACTTCACCTCTGTCCTGCCCAGAGTTCTCTCTCTCTATGTCTTCTCTTTCCTCGACCCCAGGAGTCTTTGCAGGTGTGCACAGGTAGGTACAGAAGGGAGGTATGGGTGTTTCTGGTCTTGTTCATATATGTAGCAGAAATTGAACAGTAAACAACTTATGCGACTGAAGATTGTGTAGCTATTTTATTTTTTGAAATTGAGACACTAACTCTCTCTCTCATTCTATAATAATAGGTTCCTAGCTCTGTCCACCCAGTCATTTCAGCATCATACATGTGCTATTAGACACCACATTACAACACTTAAATGTATGACATGCTCTGGCCCATTTTAGCGGTACCTGTGTACCTGTGTTGGCAGGTGAGTTGGCACTGGAAGGGTATAGTTGAGTTGGACCAGCAATGGATGCCCAAGTGTCTTAAACTGGGCTGGTGCATCAACTTTGCCCCCACACCATTTGAACATGGGGTCTGGAAGAGACACTACATAGAGACAGTACTGGAGCTTCACATCGGCAAACCTAAGGTGAGTGACTGGAGGCCTGGACAGTGTATAAAACTACCTGCACGGAACAGACACATTTTTGTGTGTTCAGACTCTATCACAGCAGGAGTTCATTGTCCCTGAGGTGACGTCCATAAACAGTGTGACGTTTGACCAATCAGAGAGCTTCCTCAGAGAGGTCCAGCGAGAGAGGAGCGGTGGCGGCACCACGAGGGGGTCAGGAGGGTCCCAGCTGAAGGGGCTACCCCCGTGGAGGGGTGCAGACAGACACCCCACTGACACCGTGCGATTCAATTATCTGGAAAATCTGGACCCCATAGAGCACGCCCACCAAGCGTAAGACCACTTCCTCTAGTATGTAGTTAGTGTGTATGTGTGTGTAGTGAAAAGTACATCAGTCTTGAAATACAAAGCATTTACCAAACCAATGCATTCATTCCCAAATTAAAGCACAATCAATTCTTATTTGCCCCCGAGGCTATAAATAAAGTATAATATTGAATTGAACAATCAGACATCGGTTAAATCAGCCTATGAATTCCCATGTCACTTGACCTGGTGTTCCAGTGACAATGGTCTGTTTTCCAGAAAAGTGAAGAGCAGAGGGGTCTTCAACACTGACAATGAAAAGAAGAAAGAGCTGTCTGCATTCAATTATAAACTGCGCAAGGCAAAGTCATTGGTAAGCACCTCTCATCAGAAGATGACCAGTCTGAAGACCCTATCTTGGATAACAGCCAAGGGAATGCTTAGAATTCCCAGGAGAGACACACACACACCAAGAGACATAATGCATATTGAACAGACTTCACATGGAAATTCATGTAAATGCGCTACCCAGGGGGACTCTGTGTGTGTGTGTGTGTGTGTGTGTGTGTGTGTGTGTGTGTGTGTGTGTGTGTGTGTGTGTGTGTCTCAGTGAGGACAAAAACGCTGTCGCTGCTTCAGGGGAGGAGGAGAGAGAACACTGTCATTGAACATTCTAAGTGTTTCCGTTTACAGAAATACCACACATTTTATCAGCAGAAATACCACACATTTTATCAGCAGAAATACCAAACTAAAAGATAAAACACACCTATATATATATTGTTAAAGAATACAATAAGAGGACTGTACTTATCGTGTCACCTTGCAACTTAGACACAGATTGGGACAATACGGACAGTATACCATGTAGGCATGCATCAAAATATAATTTTTTTGCATCTGTTCTTCTCCCCCTTAGATGTTCCTGTCCTTGGACCTGACTCCAGGTTTGGGTTCTGGAGCAGGACACCAGAAGCAGAACCGGTTCCGCCCCCAATGGGCCACACAGAGCCTAGAGTACCCTGTCACCAAGGCAACAGCCAAGAGCCTGTCGCGGTCGAGCCAATGGAACGCTGGGATACGACCTGGTCCTGTGAGGTCAGCGGTGCCCAGGCTCAGTCAGGAAGGACTGAGGGCATCAATGAGGACAAACAGGAGTACTCCTAGTTAGAAACATCTTTCCTTCCTCTCTCCCTCCCTTCCTTCCTCCTTTTCTTCTTTCCTACTTTCCTTAAATCTGTCCATCGCAGAGGACACACAGGACCACGCCTAGTAAGACAATAGATGACCAATCCTTTCAATGTACATTCTTGGTTGAACTATAACAGAATGAGCTCTCCATCAAAAAGGAAACTTGTGTCCAAGGAAACACGTGACATTACATTCTTACTCAATGAATGCTTTCTTTCATCGCCTGAATGTTCTGTATGATGTATAACTGACTTACATGGTTTGGGGTTTCAGCAACACCACTGTTTTGAGGGACAGCCTCGGAGGATACAAGTGAACTATATCGCCACCCTGTGGAGCACGTTAGTACTGTAGCACAGACAGAACACAGCAGCGGTTCTCAACTGGAGTCTGACCAATGTTCCCTCTATTTTGGGGGGGGGGGGGCTGAGCATATTTTTTGGTCTTGTGAGCAGAAACTTCAACATTGTGAGAATTTTGTGCAACTTCCGGCGCGCGTTTACAGTGAACAGTACCCATACCGTTTTAGACCATGGACCAAATAGGTGACTGTAAATTGCCTTGGGTTGTATGATGCAAGAAACCCCTTTACAAATTACAATTAATTATTACCATACAGAGAATTAGACAATGTACGCTACCCCTCTGCCTATTGGCTTATTCAAGCCTGTCTCAAAATACAACTCTGCCCCTTTAATTAAGACAAGCATTTTACCGGACTGGCTTTTCAAAGACATGTTGAAATGTAGCCTACATGTTTTGTGCTCTTGTAGGAAGCAGTAACTCCCCATTGCTGACCTATACTTATCTATAACTGGGCTAATAATTCGCTAACTAGCAAAGAATATCAATAAATGTGCACACGGGCGGCGCAGATCTGAAAAGCGCATTCACTCTACTCCATGCGCTCTGGCTACAACAAAATCAGACTCAATCTTGTAAAATTAGATTTGTTGCATTGAAAAGGGGCTGATATGTTAATTCGATCACAGAAAAAACGTTGATCTATATATTGCAAACTAATTGGGCGAACTCAGTGAAGTTCAATCTCTTGCATTTCTTCTGCGCAGCAGTCCTGGAGGAAATGCGCGCACAGTTTAGAGGGAACATTGGTTGTGACCCAAATTTGGATCACGAGTGGTTTGAAATAGTTCGCGGGTGTCTAATTAAAATTGTTATCGTTTTGGGGTGAAGAAAAATACTCCAGTCTGCACTTAAACTACTAAAACCAGGTAAAGGGTGTAGAAATGATCAATTTTTTTTTTTACATTTCAATATAGAGCTATTATCAGTGTCATTTAGCAGATTTGGTTGATTTTGTGGTCTCATACCAGTTAGCATACAAACGTTCATCAATCATGGGTAAAATTAGTATTGACAATAGAAAATGTGGGAACGTTGTTCCCTTGTCATATACATTGCTACATTTACTATAAATATAGCATTACAAATATTTTTCCAGGTGGCTTTTTGTAGTGCTAATATTTAGTTGCGACTGAGACAATGGGTACCAATTTGGGTCCGGAGGCAAAACCAGTTGAGAAGCACTGGTATACAATACAGAGGAAGTACAGTACTACAGTACTGAGAACAGTACTACATACTGAAGTAGTGAGAATCAGAAGAGAAGCCGTTCAACCAAACAGTACTGGGAAGATGGAACTGAGAAGTGTACTGTTGATTTACATCAAATCATGTTGACGTACATTTCCACCAAGTTGAATTATGACAAGAATACAGTGTATGGACTTGACTATCTGATTTGAGGTTTGGTATGGAAAATGTCAATAAAATATTCATGACAACAAACCCAGGTGCAGAACATGTACCAGTTTAATTTTAGGTTCACATATTCATTCAATATAAAGCAAAAGCCATTTATAAACATTGAACCAACGTTCCAACCATTAAAAAGTATTGTCAGTTAAAACAAATCCAACTAATATTCAAATATCTCAATATTCAACACAGCTTGCATACAACACACAATAATAATAATAATAATAGCATGTATTGTGCTGAAGACATTGTGTAGTTCAATACTGACTGACGTTTGACAGAAATCTTTTTTGGAATTAAACCTTTGAAACATCCTCAGTATATTGATGTATCAATATCATACGTTGTACAATTAGCTTGACATTTCTGACAGTCCATGTACAGTATTCATTCATTGCATATATACATTGCATCCATCACACACAAAAAGTATGGCTCACACTTGTCACAGTGCATTATGGATCACCAGAAAATATAGAAAATAAACAATTAACATGAATGTTAAAATCCATGGAGGATATGACCTTTTTCTTAAGTTTGTTAGTAGTATTGTATGTCATCACGATGAGTAATGTTACAGAGATGCATTGAGTAAGGATTTTATTGAAGCTTGGATGACAAACAGATATTCACTGTGTGGATTTTAAACTCTATAATAGCCCTTCGTCTCATTTCACATTAACACTGTAGATCCTAATAATTTACTGTATAATTAAATACATTTAATTCATAATTCTCTGAGGTTGGTGACTATTGCTGACTTAGTGACAAGAAAAGGCACAAGACAGGCTACTTTAGTCTAGCATAAAAGCCCATTAATGGTCGTAGGGTTGTGGGTTTCTCTAATAAGGAAAATATGAACAGGACACATTTGTAAAGGCTTGGCCATTGTTTAGTAGCCTGAGTGCCAGTCTGTGCTATCATGCCAACTCCCTGTCACTCATTGTCAAGTGACAAATGTTTGGCTTGACAATGACAGCATGCGAGTTGGTAGGAGCACAAACCGATCTGGGACCAGGCTAATTGTACGCATGCTGCTCAACATGACATAGGCCTATTAGGCTGCGTTAACACAAGCAGACCAATTCTAATCTTTTTCCACTAATTGGTCTTTTGACCAATCAGCTCTTTTGCCAATAATTGAGCAAAATATCAGAATTGGGCTGCCTGTGTAAACAGCCATAGTCTAAAATGGTTAATCTCTGCATTTCCATATAAAAAAAAAGCTTCAATTCCACATGCGCCTGGACAGACAGGATCGAGACAGCAGCACAACAAGTTTCCGCGGATTTTCTTCAAGTCATTATATCAATAACAAGCGATTGTCTGACCTTCACCAAACAACCGTTTCTCCAATTCCATAGAACACCACATATTTCCAGAACAAAAGCCACTCACAATCCTGACATTTTGTAGATCACGTTCCAATATCGTTCTCCTGTTAATAATTAGATGAATATTATTTACCACTGAACCAAGTCAAAGATACACCAGTGCATACATGCTGAACGAGCTTCGACAATACTCCTATAATGCCCCTTTGGTCAATGTTCATTCGCATGAAACAATGCTGCACACACAAAAAAACTCTTCAAAAAGGACAACACAAGTTACAGGGGTCAACACCAGTCTGAAATTGACATATTTAATCAATCATCAAACCAAGATATGGAGTGTAGATTTAATCTAGGAGTGCCTCCAAACAAAATCAGTGACACAAATATATTTGTACAGTCGGATGTAAGTAAGAGTATAGGAGTGAGCAACAAGGCCTTATGCTACAGAATGGTACTTTGTGTGTACTGAAATGATAACTGCTATGTGTACATTTTTAGGGATTTCTTTTTCACCCTACCAGAAGTGACTGTCTTGAAGTGTGACCGCGGTCCAATTCTCGACCCGTCTTCTCAAAGTGTGCACTCGCTCACACCCCTTCATAGAACGGACAGGTGTGGGAACTCCCTCTAGTCTCGTCAACACTTACACCAATGGTGAGGGAATGAGTGTACACTTCAGGTCGGAGAATAGAGAATGGGACCACAGTCAGACTGAGGCTTCACTGGTCCTTAGAGGATAAAGGAGAACAACTAGGAGAGAAGACTCATCAGAATCCCCGCTATCCTACTACCAGAGTAGATATCTCAAAAAAGGAATTGTTTTTGCCACTGCATGTCACTTAAAAATAACCATGACTTAATTTGTATTGAAAGCTGCTTCTTTGAGCAATGGACTTGTTAGATACAAAAAGGAACACACCTGATACATGAAAAATAAAGAAAACTAAATGACATACTGTATCCTCAACCTCCTGCCATACAGGCTCAAACATTTGGTTGATTTGTTTATTTCTTAATGGCACCGTCACTTCCTTGCCAACGAAGCACAACAACATCTGCCAACTTACCGAAAAAAATTCAAACGAAAGCCATCATCACTTTCCCCCCTCGATGCTTCCCCTCGCTAAATTCCAAACCAACCTCTAGTTCCTACCCTACAGGCACTCCTGTAGATCTGATAGGTTTGAACAATCTTCCCCTTGCCTTCTGATAGACTAGGTGGAATTTGCGCCATATTGCTTACACCTATCCAATCATTCCGATCTACAGGGATGGCTAGGGATTGGGTAGCATGGTCTCAGATCAGTTTGTGCCGTCTTGCCAACATTGAACAACCATAGGAGTTAGGAAGACAGCGCAAAGTGATCTGGGACCCGGTTCGACATCAATTCGGAATTCAGCTTCTGTTGACAACGAACCACCAATGATGACGCTCCTTTCATTCGCCCGCTCACTCACAGGAACCAACCGGAGTGCTTGTTTCATCAAGTGCTGCTTGCCAAGCTCAGTTTGTAAGGCTGAAAGGTATATCCACAATTTGTGCTGTAAGAAAATTACAGTATAGCCAATTCATTTTTCAAAGTAAAAGGTACATGTTCTATATATGATTCAGTAAGTTGGAAGGAATGACTATGTAAATACAAGTATTAACATCCAGTCGTTTAAATTATGTAAACATATACATCTTTTTTTTTTTGAGGTCAGTACATTGATCCTCGTTCGATAGAAATGTTACTGGAGCATCGCTCGGATGTTTTTTGGAGTGGACTCGTCATTCAGGTGTTTTGTGGTGAACCTGAAAGAGAGAGCAGACTAATGTGAAGCAGGCCACGGGACAGAAACACCTCGGTGGCAGCTGTTTTCAGACGTTTCTAATCAAAACAGGCCATATTAATTAAGGCGTCTAAAAAAGATACACAGGAGTCACGTGGGCTGTTCGCTGTATGACGAGAAAATGCTTCCAGCCAAAGAGCACCGTCCATTACATTGTCAAAAACTGTACGCAGCACTCCTACCAAGGCGCCATTTCTAAATCATTTGGTATTTCAGAAACTTTAGTAAGGTTGGACATTACCCGTCTTCCTCATCAGAGAAGTACTAAACTGAGGTGAGGATAGAGACTTACTTGAGGGCGTTCAGGAGACCTTCAACATTATCTGCTGGTTGTTCTTTCAGGACCTTTATGCATCCCTTCATCTGATGAAAAACAAAAAATATTTACCTTGAAATACATGTTTAAAGCATTCGAAACACACACTCACCCACATTTCCCATTGACGCGATTTAGACGAAAGAGCGAAATGACGCATGCTAACATTAGAGTAAGATTGGGCCTTCAGGGTATTATAGAATTAGTATGTAATAGAGGTGGTGCTGACGTCGATCTTGGAGGACTTGTTGAAGGCTCCGTTGGGATGGACGTGGTCGTACAGGATGATGACTCCAACCATCACTCTCATACAGAACAGCAGCGTGTCCTCACTGTTGAACCTGCTCGTGTAGTCTCTGGAGAGAGAGAAGGACATCGACACACACTATTCAATTAAAAAGTACACATTGAACCGTGTTTAATAATGGCATCAATAAACATACTGTTGCTCTGGATATATTTTCCCTGGAAGGTCGCGCTGCTAAAATGTCAAGTCAACTCACGGTGTCTCCAGCATGACTTTACAGACGCTGGCCATGGTGCTGAGAACGTCAGTGGTGTTCTCCAGGGGTAATGTCTTATTCTGGGGGGGGGGGGGGGGGGGGGAAATAGAACAAAGTTACTATTATCAACATAACACCAACTTGCCTCAAACAGACTGAACAGTGCTGCTATCAAATTAAACACAAATCTGACCATCAAATCGTATCACAGAGCAGCAAACAAAGAGGAAAAGGACTAGTCTCTCTCACCTCGGTTACGAAGTTTGTCGTAGCTGTGCTTAAGGTCTTCAGCATGGGCGTCGCCTCGGCGTAGAACAGTGACATTCTGTTGGCCATCTCATTGTTGACCTCGCTCTCGATATCCAACTAGAGGGACAAGACAGGCGTAAAACACAGACAGTCAGGCTCAACGTCTGATCCATCTTTAGCGTCAAGGCAGACGAGACTGGATGGCAACGACAAAGGAATTCAGACTGCGAACCAGGCCCAAAAAACCCCCCAGATGAGCTATTCTGTCACATTGGATCTAAAAATAGACATGACTAGGGACGCAAAATTCTGGTAACTTCCCCAAAATTGCAAAGTTTTTCAGAAATCCCGGTTGCAGAATTGGGAAAGTTACAGGATTTTTGCAACCCTAGAAATGACAACGCTTTCTCTGACTCACATTCATGTTGTTTATCCTGTTTCGACTGATTGTCCTCCGGTAATAACTGAAGTCATTCTGAATGGCAGGAATTCTCATCTGGAAGACAGGGGACAATCATTCAGTACCAACATAGACAATATAAGAACTCTTTACCGGAGGGAATAAAACAGGTACAAAACTTTGCACTTTCACAGAAATGATGTGTGTTTAATTAAAAAGTGTGGTTTGATGATGTAGCGTTCCAACAGCAGTCATGTCAGTCCGACCTTGAGTTCGTCGAAGCGCAGGGTGAAGTGGAGGATCTCAGCAAACTGTTTGGCCAGAGCCTGCTCCTTCTCCAGGTGCTGGGTTGGGGTGTAGGGGGGACACGTCAGGGACTCCAGCAGGCCCTGGAGAGCCTTCTCTACAGGAGCAGAAACACACGGATATTACGTTACAAACATGGAGTGAGGTTTTAAACACGCCAGGCTCTCCAGCAGGCTACACATGGCCCCCTCTACACACACCAGGAGAACGAGAGGCTAGGTTGTCAAAAATACTTTAGGTCATCCCCCTCTGCGCTTCTTCGTAGAGGGATTGAATGTTGCACTGACCTAGTCTCAGGGAGAAGCCGTAGAACTTTTTGAGCCGTATGACTAAGGGGCAGACTGAGTTCCAGGCTCTCTCCTGTAGGAGCATGTCATTCGGGTTCTGAATGGCCTGGGGACACACATACAGACACAAATGGTTAAATATACATCTATATGGGATATATAATATATATATTTTTTAAACGGGTCAGGGAATTGGAAGTCATTGAGATCATTAACAGAACGATAAATGTATAGGTTTGTTTCAGTTTGTGTGTGTGCTGAATAGGAATAGCCTATGGTCTACGACTGTGTGTGTGTCAGCATTATCCAGTAGATATACATACATCTCGTATCTCCTGTCCTGCTCCCTTGTAGGCCTGTAGGCCAGAGAGAATGCTCTCAGAGTCCTGGAGCACCGTGTTCACCTGGTTCCATACCTCCCTCTCACAGTCTGTAGGCTGCGCATCTGTCACACAACAACAGTTAGCCTGGCTAGCTAACAGGCAGCACATAGACAACAAAACACTGTACATGAAACTCATACACATTCTGACAATTTGGTGTTTAATGATCATGTGATGAGGCAAACTGTACGTTTACAGGAATTGGGGAAGTTCCCATGTGTATGACTATCGGTTTGTCGAAAACAAATGACGTACGTATAGGCCATTTTCCTCGCACCGTACTACAACTTCTAAGCAATTAATAGAATTAAATCAATTTACTTTAATCAGGGAATAAAAAATAAAAAACATTCAGCAAGCCCGACAGACATGAATTTCTGGAATCAAAGCTAGACTAAATCTAAACTCAAAGCACGACGAGACAAAGCAAGGCTACTCTGTGGTAAAACAGGTGAGCGGCAAGGTCTCTCACAGTATTAAAGCAGCATGACCTGCTCCTCCCTACCAAGCTACAGCAGATTCACAGCTCTGCCCTTTAGAAGGCTAGCTTTTCAAAAGCATACTCATGGCATTTTCTTATAAGCTGCAGCTAACAGTCAGCCTACAATATTGTCAGACAAGGGCTAAATATAGAACATCAGTTACAATACGGACTGTGGGGAGTATTTGCATTGTAAAACATTCCCCTACTTCCCTTCCTCTATGGTAGATAAAGAGTGATGTTGACGCTATGACAACAAGGGATGAATGAGGTTACCACTAAGGAATATGCTTGGTGTGAGCGCGTCCCCCATTTGTGTGACTTTAAGCTAAAAACAGGGTATTTGAATATGTTAAAAACAATTCAGCTGTCGTGTCTAACCTACATTATGTGTAGGAAGAGGGCAAGGCAATGAAGATGCATGAACGCATGCAACATGAGACGCTATTGGTTTACGACCCCTACGCTAGTTCCAACTGCATCTAGGCCTAGTCTAAGATCTCTACTAGCGGGACAAGCAAAGACCAACAGGAGGTCAGGACATATTAAACATCTGATACGAGAAGATCTTTTTAGAATGCATCATTCGCTGGAATGAGACATTATGAGGAAGATGACATGGTGCGTGCAAAAACAAAGACGCCGGCTTTTAAACAGATATCACTTGGTTAGATGATCGACAATAGGCAAGCAATGGGCTGTTCTAGGAGCAGAGGGACTATGAAGCATGCAGGTAGGTTAGTAAAAAAAAAAAGGGGTCAGGGACAATTCCGGTTCATTTCAGCCAATAGGAAAAAAATATATAAATCTAATTGGAAGCGAATTGAAATTGTCCCAAAACCCTGGTTAGTAAAGGAGCAGTACAGAAGTGAAGATGTAGAGAAGGAAGAAGAACTCAGGCCAGGCAAAAGCTGTGCTCACTTTCAAAGTCAAGGAAAAAGTTTGGCCCCTGCTCGAGCTCAGTGCAAGTGAGCACTTTTAACAGATTCCCCATTTGGTTTCTGAAAGAGAGGAAAGCGAGAGAAGAAAGGGAGGTGTGTGGCGTGTTAGAGAGATCGAGACAAGTACAGAGACGTCGCCACAGCTTTAGGTCCAGGAGTGACCCATAGATACAAACCACCTGCTTACTGACAGACTATGGGAAGAGTTTCATGGTTACAACCTCCTGTCAAAACTCCTGCACACTCCTTCAGACTTACTTTCAAAGTCCAGGAAAAAATGTGGATAGTTCTCTATTTCCCTTGTAAGGACTTTTAGAAGATTACCCATTCCAGCAAACCTGATCAAAAATGAAAAGAATGATAAACAAAAAGGTAAAAATCCTTTTAGATGCATTTGAATATATTTACAATTCAATGTGTCAAATTATTCAAGAGAACATTCACTGTGGTAAAAACATTAGGTGATTATAAAGAGAGAAGGCATTTATTTCTAATCCCCTTTGAACACATTTCACAGTACTATATAGTACAACAGAGGTTGTTTCAACTCGTTTCTGTCCTTTGATAACCACAGCGACAACATTTTGTGTAAAGTGAAAGTCACTAAATCGCAGAGGCCTGACTGATAAGTGGTTCTCTCACACAGACACTCAAGAGTGAAAACAATATTTTAGAGGCCGCTGTCAAAACATTCCAGTCCATTGGCATTCTCTCACCAGTGTGTGTGCGTGTGTGTGTGTGTGTGTGTGTGTGTGTGTGTGTTACAGTTATGTGGGGTGTCTTCTACCCCAGCGATTCAGAACTGGTGGGTCGCAACCCACATTTTTGAATGGGTCATGTGTGAGCAATTTATTATATATATATTTTTTTTCAATATAGACTCCAGCCTGAACTTAAACCAGATAGAAAGTGTGTAGAAACGATATTTAACTAACATTTTTGAACCATTTAATCTCTGAAATGTTTTTCTTCAATCACAGTATTTTCAATATAGGAGCTATTATTAGCAGTGCTACTTGGTGTTTGAAGTCTCAAACGAGAGTTTATGAACATTCAAGAATATGGGCAAAATGTTATTGACAATGAGAGGTGGGAATGTTGTTCCCTTGTCATATAATTTCTACATTTACTATCAATATAGCACTAAAAATTGCTTTCCAGATTGTATTTTGCCAATTATTTTTCGCAACGCGAATATTGGGTCTCGACTGAGACAACCTGGTTCAACCAGAGGCAAAACCACTACTCTACATCAAGATATATTGATGTGATTTAGTTGTGGGTTAGGCGTTTATGGACTCCATGTACTAGGCCTGTGTAATGGAATAACACAGTGGCTCCTCTATGTCTCACAGTGTGTGTGGTGTGTGTATTTAGGAGGCCTGACGAAATTAAAACCAGATCTTCAGGTCCAGCATTTAGAAGATGAAGTCCTTTAAAACTTCTTCAGGATCCCCCGTGGGACGGCTGAGCTAACGTAGGCTAATGCGATTAGCATGATATTACAGTGAAAGAATACCATGCTATTGTTTGAGGAGAGTGCAGAGTTATGAACATGAAAATGTATTAATAAACCAATTAGGCACATTTGGGCAGTCTTGATAGATTTTGAACAGAAATACAATGGTTCATTGGATCAGTCTAAAACATTGCACATACACTGCTGCCGTCTAGTGGCCAAAATCTAAATTGCACATGGGCTGGAATAATACATTATGGCCTCGCTCTTGCAAATCAAAGATGGTACAAAATGTTTTTTTTCTTCTTTGTATCATCTTATCAGATCTAATGTGTTATATTCTCCTACATTAATTTCACATTTCCACAAACTTCAAAGTGTTTCCTTTCAAATGGAATCAAGAATATGCATATCCTTGCTCCAGGTCCTGAGCTACAGGCAGTTAGATTTGGGTATGTCATTTAAGGTGAAAATTGGAGAAAAAAAAAGGGGGGCAGATCCTTTTAAGAGCTCAGTCTTGTTAAATCAATAGGAAAGGGGTGTACGTCTTAAAACACCAGTTGAGACACCCTTTGAACCATTTCATTGGGAACAACAACAGGTGGTAATCATTTCCAGAGGATAGGCGACTTTAAGCACTGCTTAGGTCACTGTAACATAATTATACACCAGGCAAGGTACATCAGAGGTTAGTGAACATGATCACCATTAAGAGAGGCTGATCTAATGCAGTGGTTCCCAACAAGGGGTACTAGGTCCCCTGGGGGGTAATGCAGTCACGGCTGGACCAAACAGAAGGGGGAGGGAGTGAATGATCAGGATGATCCAGCCCGTTGGCTGTTTGGGTCTACTTACGCAGGTGCTTTGTGGTTCGATTGGTCCATAAGCTAAGGGTGTTAGTAAAACTGATAGGAATGCCTACGTACTATTTATTAGGCTATATCCAGGTGTTCAGTTGTAGAGAATTCACACGCAGTACAGTGATATATTAATGCTGCTTTTTCCAGATACCAGACAGTAACTATTAGGTTGGTGATACAAAGACCCACTGTTACAGTGTGCTCTGCACATGATCATCACACTGCATGTCTCCCACATTGCATCTCTCTTAATGGAAAGCTCTTCAAAGTGATCGGCTAACACTTAAGAAAGCATTACGTAAGTCGACAAGTCGATCAATCCACTTTCAGAATCTTCAGCCACACAGATACTCCAGTAATCCAGTTTATTCCATTTGAGGGGTGCATCACCTTTGCATCACTTTTGCCCACTAGGTGCTGCTGTTGGCTCACGTTGCTTATTCCCAGTACAGTGCTTCATTGAATGTCCTAGATCAGTCGACTACTGGGTTTGTTTCTCTCCTTTCATAACTTCTGCATACAGCAGTTCTAGATAGAGCTGTATGGTATACAGGCTTTTGCTCCAGTCCAGCACTAACACCACCAATTCAGCTAACCGTGGTCTCTAGAGACCACCAATCCAGTTGAATCAGGGTGTTCGTATAAAAGCCTCGAGTGGGAGACCAACTGCAGTTGTCAAAGTCCCAGACCGTGTCCCAAATGGCACTGTATTCCCTACACTTTGCGGCACTATTTTTGACCAGAGCCTCAAGGTCCCTAGTCAAAAGTAGTGCACTACATAGGACATTGGGTGCCATTTGGGAAGCGACCCGGTGTAGCTGTGTGGAGAAGAGAGGAGAATGTGGAACATGCCCCTTGGCCAGGCTGGATGATTCTGTTTATCAGGCTCAAATGGACTCTGTAGATTCACTACCGTTTCCCGTCTCAGTCTCATGTGTCACACAGAGAAATGGGAAGAAGAAAACAAAAACAACAAGTCCAGGCCCAGGGCCAGTCTAAACAAGCACAAGCTAATATTCAGAGAGGGAGATAGTTAGGCTGGGCATCACCATAGTTACAACATTGTGCTGACTGGCTGCATTAGTCACCTTACTGTGCCCTGGAACTTACCGGATAGTAGGCCTAAGTTCAGCTCAATGTTAGGAACACTGACTACAAACAAACATGTCCCCATTCAAAGAATTCCTAGGAATAAGAGACCTTAACGGTGTGAGATAGTCTTCAGTAGACTTCCCGCTATTAGACAAGGCCTTTCCAGCGTAACCCTCCTCTCACAGACAGAATGGTAAATATGGCGGGGAATTCAGACATGCTCGGTTCCACTGTCAACTATTTAGCTGCATGTTTTAACCTGAAAACCAACGATCGAGTGATTTAAAATGTTCCCCTCTTTCCGGTCTTGGATTGGCTCAACCTGGAAACACGATAACTCACTAAAGAAGTCTTAAGACACATTCTCTTCTGCCAGCCTTAAGGGGCAATCCGCAGTTGGATGTAGCAACTGCAGATTTCCCCTTTAAAAAAAAGGGCCTTGTGTATCATTATAACCCATGTCTTAAAGGGAAGTCTTTTAGGGGGTCAGAAAGCAATACTGCTTTAACAGTCTGTCTAAATGTCAAGTCTAAAATGGTTGTTTTTCTCATTTTCTCTGCTGTGTGAGTTGTCCTCAGTAGGGCTGGTTTAATACACTCAATAACACTGTCCTGATTTCCCTTTGACAAATAGAACGTCATTGGCACTGGTTGTCACGCTTTGTGCTTCATAATTAAAACTCAGTGCAATTAAAGTCAAAATGAGTGCAATGCTAAACGGCTTTCCTCGCTGCGTTTATATCGAAACAACCGCTGTTGGGGAAAATAGAGTGCCTAGAGAAAGAAAACTAACTACCACAACTTCTGCTCTGGGTTGAAACCAGGATATCACTTTGCTGCACATATGTCAGAACTGCAGTAAATGTATAACTAAACCCTCAAGGGTGGTTGCCCAGACCAAGATTTAGTCCTACTCCTGGGTGGTGTTCAGTACAGAATGGGAGAAAACTATGAAACTGAGGATGTGCAACAGAAACAGGTCCAATAAGAACATACATTTTAGTTGAGCTTTCCTGATGAAAAAAAAACATTTGGCAACGGTGTGCTCTGCTGAACATGACATGACCAGGTCTTAAAACATTCCACTTCAAGTGGGTTTTCATGCAGGAGTACACCATCAGGGTCTGTGCAACCAATAGACAAACATCATTGGTGCAACCCCCTCAAACATGTTCCAGTGTACATTACCAAATAGCTGTGAGAACATGGCCGCAGATTCAAAGAGAAAGTCGTGTATATTACATAACAAAGAAGCTAATCTTAGATGAAGTACCATGTAATCATGGAAACCACAGGAACTTTGTAACAGGGTCGTATCGCGTCAATGAGTCTAGTGTGGTGGTGAGGTCAGGCCAAGTATAATAAGTTGCAGTGTAGGAGTGCTGATCCAGGATCAGTTCTGCCTTCTAGATCAGAATGAATAAGATAAGGAAAAGGGGGGGGGGGGGCATGATCCTAGATCAGCAATCCTACTCTGACACGCCTTATGAACACAGGCCCAGGTGTCAGGCGTAGCTAAACTGTGATAGAGATTGGTTACCTGTACCTTATCTGGCGGAGGACTTGGCTTCCCTTCTAGAGCATCCACTTCTTCTTAGTTTCTGAAAAAAATAAAGACAGCTTCTGTCAATACCTCATTGCCGTGCATAATATAGTGCATTGAACATCTAAAAGCAAGCACTGTCAATGAGCGTCAGATCAACAGCAAAGTGCAGACGCCTTGTTACGCATCTTTGACTAGGTACGTGTGTGTGTACGGCCAAACAAACAATATTAGGTTTCCGTTGATCAACTTCTCTCCTTCTCCAGGACTAAATTACTCAAGGGTGAAAGCGGCGTTGTAAAGTAACGACGGCAGGCGGGCGAAGGCACGATGATTAAAACGCATCTCTCAGCTGTCCCAGGTTAACATCCTCCGAGCCCACTGAAGACCCAGACCTAGTCTACGGGGAAGGAGCACGCGCACACCAACTACAGTGACTGCCACAGAGCACATGTGAGATGCCACAGCTTGGCCCCGTTGTAATGAGTCAAGATATGTAGAGCAAAAATATGTCACGTTCTGTATTTGTCCCACATACTGTATGGCTTACTGGATCGTCAGAATTCCATCACTGTTGGTTCACTATCAGATCTCCCTCATCTAATATTGAGGAATTAGAATGGAAATTAGGCTCCAGGGCAGCGCAGATGCAAACTTTGTTAACAGAATGGCGGCGAAAACAGTCCAAACTTTGCATCTGCACTGTTCAAGTAGATGTGGTTTTGTAAAATGTTCTGTAGAACTTGTTAAAAGTAGTCCTTGTATGGTTTGTTTAACTTTGCAATCATTAGTTTTTGTTTGGCATACTTTTAAAGTGAGGAGAAAGAAAAAAAATCTGAGTCTCAGCATCATTCTGTTACCGTGTAACGGCCCGATCTAAAAATACAAATGTGCAAGAGTAGGTAAAAGTACAACATGCTAACAAATCATTTAACACCCATATCGGCCAACCTAAGTATCTGTCAGAAATCCTGAAAAGAAGCGAAACACAAGCACCCATTTTCTCCCACCACTGTGTGCCAACATGTAGGCAGGGAAAGGAAAATCAGCAGGACAACCCTGAACACCAACCCAGCCAAGGTGTAGAGAGCGAAAGAGAAAGAGAGCTAGGTAACACGTGCTGAGCTTGTATCACTGAGACGAGAGAAAACACCAATCCCCGTTTCTTGATTTGTCAACACACAAACATAGATGACAAAAGTGTGTAAGCAGCAGTCGCACAAACAGGACTAAAGTACACTCGCACATTCAAATTGTATTTGTCACATGCGCCAAAAACAACAGGTGTAGCCCTTAACGTGAGACGCTTACTTACAAGCACTTAACCAACATTGCAGTTCAAGGAAGAGTTAAGAAAATATTGACTAAATAAACAAAATAACAATAACGAGGCTATATACAGGGGGTACTGGTACCGAGTCAATGTGCGGGGGTACAGGTTAATGTAAATAGAGAGGGGGGGGGGTCAATGTAAATAGTCCAGGTGCCCATTTAATTAAATTGTTCAGCCGTCTTATGGCTTGAGGGTAGAAGCTGTTTAGAAGCTTCTTGGACCTAGACTTGGTGCTCCCGTACCGCTTGCCGTGCGGTAGCATAGAGAACAGTCTATGACTAGGGTGGCTGGAGTCTCTGGCAATTTTTAGGGCCTTCCTGACACTGCCTATTATATACGTCCTGGATGGCAGGAAGCTTGGCCCCAGTGATGTACTGGGACTTCGCACTACCCTCTGTAGCGCCTTACGGTCAGATGCTGAGCAGTTGCCATACCAGGCGGTGATGGAACCGGTCAGGATGCTCTCGGTGGTGCAGCTGTATAACTTTTTGAGGATCTGGGGACCCATGACAAATTTTTTCAGACTCCTGGGGGGGAAAAGGTGTTGTCGTGCCCTCTTCACGACTGTCTCCGTGTGTTTGGACCATGATAGTTTGTTGATGATTTGGACACCAAGGAACTTGAAGCGCTCGACCCGCTGCTCTACAGCCCCGTCGATGTTAACGAGGGCTTGTTAGGCCCTACTTTTCTTATAGTTCACAATCAGCTCCTTGGTCTTGCTCACATTGAGAGAAAGGTTGTTGTCCTGGCACCACACTGCCAGGTCTCTGACATCCTCCCTATAGGCTGTCTCATCGTTGTTGGTGATTAGGCTTACCACTAGTGTCATCAGCAAACTTAATGGTGGTGTTGGAGTCGTGCTTGGCCACGCAGTTGTGGGTGAACAGGGAGTACAGGAGGGGACTAAGCACACACCCCTGAGGAGCCCCAGTCTTTAGGATCAGGGTGGCAGATGTGTTGTTGCCTATCCTTACCACCTGGGGGCGGCCCGTCAGGAAGTCCAGGGTCCAGTTGCAGAGGGAGGTGTTTAGTCCCAGGGTCTTTAGCTTATTAATGAGCTTTGAGGGCACTATGGTGTTGAACGCTGAGCTGTAGTCAATGAATAGCATTCTCACATAGGTGTTCCTTTTGTCCAGATGGGAAAGGGCAGTCAGGAGTGCGATTGAGATTGCGTCATCTGTGGATCTGTTGGGGCGGTACGCGAATTGGAGAGGGTCTAGGGTTTCCGGGATGATGCTGTTGATGCGAACCATGACCAGCCTTTCAAAGCAATTCATGGCTACCAATGCGAGTGCTACAGGGTGGTAGTCATTTAGGCAGGTTACCGTCACTTTCTTGGGCACAGGGACTATGGTGGTCTGCTTGAAACATGTAGGTATTACAGACTCGGTCAGGGAGAGGTTGAAAATGTCAGCGAAGACACTTGCATGTTGCTACAACACAGATACACGAGCGCACGCACACACTACTCAGTCTACTGGGTTTCCCTTAGACTCAGGCGTCGGTTCTAGCGACAGCGCATGACCTAAGGCCCAAGCTTATAGCTCCACTTCAGGGCCTCTGGTCCTGATGACAGTCCCTTAGCCTCCTGCTCTGGTGGGTCACAGAAAACACTCTGGAGTGGACGGAGAGACAGATCTGCTTCTTCTACCTCACTCCTCGTCGGTCACAGCAAATAGTCCTCACCCCCCACACCTCCATCCAACCTGGCTGGCTGTGGAGCGAGGGAATAGATGGAGAGGGCTGGGCTGGTCCCATGGGGCCTGTTGTAGTGGTGGAGCAGAAGTCCTTATATGGGCACAGTGGCAAGCAGGAGGATCTCCGTGGTTCAACGCACGAGTGGTCTTGTCCTCGACACGCTAGACACTCCATTACTCACCACACGCGATACACACACACACCTAGGCAGCCAAAGAGCCATGTGTACAGCACAGACCACTCCATCCAACACACATTTTACCGACGAAACAGACCCTCTTCCTCCCTCTCCCTTTTTCTCTCTCTTTCTGGAATGATGGAGAGATTCAGTCTGCGCTTCCCCTGAAAGAGACACAGCAGGTACTGGAATCAGGAAGAGAGACTGTCTCCCTCCCAAATGGCATCCTATTAACTATTTAGTGCACTCATTTTCACAAGGGCCCATAGCACTCTGGTCAAAAAGTAGTAGAGCACTAAAAATAAAAGTGCCCTTTGGGATAGAGAGAGAAAACAAGAAAATAAACATGTTTTTCAGCAGAGAGGAATTTTCCAGCCCGGTGACCCTACCACAGTAATAACAAACACCAGTGTTGTACCTAGATCAGAAGAGATAGGATGGTGTGCATCTCTAGCAGAGAGTGTGAAAGGCTTTGGACATTCAATGTTGAGGCTGAATCATGGCCGGTCTCTTGAACAGTGATGCCGTGTTGCTCCTTAGCATGATGAAGTTAGCCTGGGTGCCAGGCTGTTTCTGCTCTCTTGCCAACTCCTTATGGAATTGTCATGCTAACGACAATGGAGTAGACAAAAGCACAAACAGATCTGGGACCAGGCTATGACGAAGAGTCTACAGGAAAAGTCTGCTTAGACACACACACACACACACAGCTAATGAGCTTAGGACGTATGCTAAGGCTACATCACAATGGCTAACTATCTAGTGTAACACGACAAAAGACTTCCAGTGTGTGGTGCTAATCGAATGCTGATTGATCCGTCAGACTAGTAGTAGTGTCAGGGATAATGGGTGTTCCCCTCTGACCTCCAGGTCTCCTCTCCTGTCAGGAATTCTGGACAACGTGATCCACCTCCGCGCATGCACACTTTGCTGAGAGCCTGCGGCCTCCTGTCTAGGTGCTAAACTGTTGCCACGGTTACTACGGGCCATTGGACAGGGTTGGGTGGGGGGGGGGAGCACAGGAGATTACATTTCTGTAGCGGAACCCCACGGGGGGGAAACACACCTCACCAGCTCTTTGTTACTCACTGACACAGTGAACCGGAACACTCAGTCAGTCAGACATTCTACTCAATTCTGATTCTACTGAAAGTGTTCCAAGCAGAGCTAGAACCCCTCTCATCTTGTTCTCATTCAGACCGGGGGGGGGGGGGGGGCGACTTCCCTTCAGTCATCACATAAGCAGACAGATTTGAGGAACATCTTTCACAGACGCGAGAGTGAATGAGTGAGACAAACAATTCTCTGAGTCAGAGAGAGAAAGAGCGAGAGACGTCTAGGCCTAGTAAGTCGGCTTCTTAATGACTCCGTCAGAGTCAAAAGAACTCTTTGTATGGAAAGAATTTATTATCACAGCTACAGGCAAATGTGAAAATACACAAATGTTGGCCATAGTCACGGCCTGGATAGTGTGTCAGTCAGAAGGTCTGTTGTTGACGAGCTAACGGAGATCCCAGAATTCACCTGGGAATCCATTATTCACTAGAATGTTCTCCATCTCCAGCAGGAGAGCGATAGACTATGCTCAGAATGGAGGTCACCCAAAGGGAGCCAATGGGAGTCTGGCAAAACCCAGGCGGTGCTCTCCCCATGCTGCCGCCTCAGGATTCCAAGATGTCCGTCTCTTTCCCTGTGTGTGTGTGTGTGCGCATGTGTGTACAGTGTAGCAGCAGCACTCATCGCTGTCTTGGCAAAGTGTTTTTCCGGTGGCGAGACATCTGCCTGAGCTTAGTGTGAGCAGCTCTTAACCGACAGACTGGCACTCTCTCTCCAGGGTCAACCCAGGGTTAGTGATGGAGGTTCAATGGACTGGAAGATCAACAGCGTCCCACGAGTAAACGACTCCGTGTGTCAGAACACCAGGCCATCTAGCCATCTCAACTCTGCACGGCAACAGCATAGCAGTCTAGCCCGTCTCCTCTCTGGCCACTGAAGCAGTGGATATGATTTAGTTAAGAGCACATCCTTTTTCTTTAGGAATATGATCCTTTTATTTAACCATTGTTTTTTACCAGACATGATGACAGAACACATTCTGAGCCATTGGGAAGCTGGGGCTTAGTAGGTTTAAGGGTCAATTCCTGTTCGTTCCGGATAAGAAAAATCACCTTCATTCATTCATTTCAATTGAATGAGCAAAACAGAATTGACCCAAAACCAGCACTGAACACAATGCCCCAACACTAATATGCTTATTTCCACCAATCCCTTGCTTGGACTAGAGCACCAAGATGTGTTGACGGGCAAAAGGGACAAAGTTCAGTGTTATCGTCACAATCAGCCTCATTTGAAACGTAGACTCCAGATCAAAGTCTGATTTCATATTAGCAATTCTGACCTTACCTGATAGTTAAAATACAATTTCCTTCATCTCTGTATATTCTTATATCAGCCAATAAATGTTAGGAGCAATTGCTATTAATTAGTTACGTATCATTTTTAGAGGTTTGTGTTAGCAAATTAGCCTAACTTAAGTTAATTAATAAAAAAAAATCTAGCCTACACATCACATCATTTTGTCTATGACTATCATGTCACCTCCTGTCCTACATTTGACAAGGACATACACACCCTGCTATTGCGCTGTGCCTGAAGCCAGTAGTCTAAACACATCAAAACCAAAGAGAGCAGGAAACGCTGTTTTTTGCTCTTCCTCTGCACAAACCCAGCTAACTAGCTCAACTCGACCTAAAAGGCGTGGGAGAAAGTTCTCACCCAGGTGACTATTTCAAATCAGTGTACTACTCTGAGACAGACTGCTGCTGAGCTGAACATGGAGGGAAAAAAGGGGGGCAAAGCCAAAAGCTTGCCAAATGAAAGAAGAAAAAAAACGATAAAGAGAAAGATTAATTTCCTGTCTGTCCTCCATTGTCTGTACACACCACGCAACTCAGCATCTTAGAAAACCACCAATTCAACCGTCAGTTTGAACATCTAGCTTAGTCATACAGCCTATCAAAATGTTAGTTACCATGCATTACCAGTTGATGGAAGATGAAGTCACTTTTGGAATCCGACTCGTCAATAAATCGCAGGTTCAAAAAACGTCAAACCAACCATCAGAGGAATGACGAGCTTATGATAGCATGGCATGAATCGTTGAACAGACTCTTTATATTGTGTTTTCGGGACAGCTGGAGAGAGACCACTGAACAGATGAAAGAGGAAGAGGTCAGGGGAGCACTACTCATAAACGACAGAACATGGTCAGCGTAATCTCCCCTGGCTGTATTCCACTGCTCTTATGAAACACGGTATATTCCCCAACTACTGAAGAAATGGAAGTACCACCAACAGATTTCCAAGTCTAATTTTCAGCTTTTCAAACCAAGACTGCAAAACTTGCTGTAGGGCCAAGGCAGAGCGCATCAAATCAACACTAGAGTTTGAAATTAACTTCTGTCCGGAGGACGTTCGTAAAAAGGCCTGGCAAGCGCAACTACTACTATTCAGTACAGTAGTACCAAATGTAAAGAGCGTGTCTTTTGACAGCCACCAATTTGTCTCAAAACCTCCCCAATAACACAAACTTCACTTTCGGTCCGTTGTAAGAATACAAACCCAAAAGTAAAAAAACGCCCCTCAAGCCAAATCCCTCAATTAGAGTAACATTTCATGGCGTTATTGGTCATTTTAGCTTCATAACGACGAAAGAACCATAAAAAGTCCTTCTGAATATGTATTTAGCGACTACGTAAGGCTAACATCTGGCCTTGGTTTACATGCCTGTAACCTCAGAGGTGAATGTTACAAATACTCACTGTAGTACAGTAGTAGTGGAGCACTGTAGACAGGATGTTATTCAGTAGCAAGGCAGTGTGTTTTGTGCGCCAATGCCTAGTCGACATCCTCCATTACGGTAACCGTTGAAAAAAATTATAATAATGTTTTGGGACAAACGTCATAGGACTTAGTGATTTAGGCTACCATATAAAATCATTTGTCACAGGCAAGCCACCAACCTAAAATGCACTAAGCTCAGGCTGAAGCATTTCAACTACAGCCTTAGCCCACAACTGCATGCTCCACTTTATCACAACCATGTGGCTGTGGTGCACTCGTATCCATTCTTAAAGACCTTCCTCGCTACACTGTTTTGACTGGCGAGAAAAACAGGCTTAAAAACCTTGGTTAGGAGAGCAGAGCTGTGCCTCCCTCAGGCTTGGAGCTCCAGTAATGGGTCAGGGAGCTGAGCTCAGCTTCAGGGAGGCTGGCTGAGTTTTGCCCTTATATGGGCAGAGGGCATGGGGGTTGGGTGTGGAGGGGAACCTGCCTACCCACCCACCATGGTTGCCTTGCTTCCTCTGACCGACCACCACATGGACTAGCCCTCCTCTGAAGGGCACTCAGCTGCTCACTCCCATTAGCACGGTTGGGCTAAAGGCTGGGGCTGAACTCAGACAAATGCACTGCAGCCCCCACATGTGGATTTGTAGTAAGAGGGAGGGAGATTATGACGTCTGACGAACACTGTACAGAGGTTAAGGGTCACGGCATCAAAGCAACATTTTTAATTTTAGACGTCGCCTCAGTCGTCTGGCTTCTTGTTTACCAAGCAGTGTAGACCTTCAATTAAAGCAAACAGTGGAAAGAGAGACAAACAGAGACAGAGCTAAAGGGGTAAGGAGGAAACAGAGGTAAACAACAAGGGCTCTTTAATCAGTCAGCCCAGCCAGTCAGTCAGTGGCACTGAGAGACTGAGGGTTGCTGTGGTATTCAGAGCCAGAGAGGAGTGCCCTGCCGTCTGCCCTTACAACCAGTTCATTACCGCGTGGGACTCCAGGCGTAAAAAAATCCTCCTACGTCGACCTCTTCGGCCTGAATAGCACTTCTGTTCTGGTGGTTTCTGCATGTCAAAAGCACAGATACAAAGGAGCCATTTCTCAGTGTGTGTGTGTGAGAGAGAGGAGATACACTACAGGCCTTTTTCCTGGGGGTGGAGACTGCTATGGCTACGCTAAGCTAGCTAGGCCCAACATGTAAGCACAGAAATGTTAGGCCTATTTGTCGTAAGATTTCAATGAGTCGCTTTTATCCTAAGCAGCTGCTATTCAGTAGATAATGTAAGAATCAAACCCACTCTGGCGTAACAAGCACTGACTGAGCGATTACAGCCACATTACACTGTATATTATTAGGACAGTATAGTCTGAGGATAATAACCGTTATAGAGTGTTGTCTGCATGAGATATAGCCTGGGCCTGAAGCCAGAGGTCATTACTCCGGCCGATCCGCTTAGGATTCAGTGGCACGTGGTTATGGAGGAGAGGTGTTGCACCTGCCCTTTTGGCTGTGGTCGATATCAGGCTGTCAAACATATCTAAGCCACCCCACCTCGTTACTTCCTCCTCAACATGGTCCAAATTCCTCACCTTCGCACTGCAGCTGCCTGCCGGCAGGTTGTCGTCAGCAACACTGAGTTGAATAGCTTAGAAGTTATAGAACGAAAGACCGCCTATAAGGGAAGAGTGGTTCTCATATAAGCCTTTTTGGGCTTCCATCCTCACCGCCACACCGCTGTACTAGTTTAAAAAAAAATCTGTACTGTTTTGTCATTCACTTATTTTCTTTGGTGCGAATAAATAAAACCTTAAATCAAAACATATCAGGAAATTTGCAAAAGAGGAAGAGAGTTGAACAACAAAGCTAACTGAATTAAATGTGCTCATGTTATGATTTGTTCTTTAATAAAGTTAGTTTCAGGACCTCTACCACACTACTGTCGAAGCATGCTCGCTCAACTTGATACATTTCTGAATACTGCACTTGACCCGTTGGCTTTTTTGGCGCATTCGGTTATTACATACTACCCAGAGATGGGTGACTGCGCTTCTTTCTCGCCTGAACAATATTCCCAGTACTTTCACAGACTGTTACCATTACCAAAACAGCAGAAATCTCCCTCCTGTTGGAGCAGCTGCTGTAACCAATGAGCAAGCTGCGGAGCTGAGAACAGACAAGCAGCCATGCAGGGGCCAAGGTTTACGGTCAAGATCAGATACCAGCTAGAGAACTATGAAAAAGAGCGGTAGGAATGCGTGGCAGGCAAGCTAACTCTCCAGGATTAGGCCTATATCACTGACCAGTCTATTCAAATCGTAAGGCGACTAACGACTGAACTGTATGGCATTATTTGACCGAGTGCATGGCTTACTGCCACTCCGCAATAAGCCAGGTTTTAGGGCCACCATTGACCGGTTGTCAACTAAACTATTAGGGACTAATGACTGAACAGTTACTGTCATTTTTGGGCAGGTAACATGGGATGAAAGTCAATCACGTTAACGACTAGGATAAGGAAACTGGTGTTTCCAAAGCATTTAGGTGGCTTACAAAGAACTGTACTTATGGCAAAAAAATAAGGTATATGAAATAGGCCTATGACAAAGACTGTTGAGGCGTTTTCAAACACAGAGATTAACAAATCGATATGAGGGAGTTGAGTATAGGCCTATTTGTACCTACAATATGATTCATGCCTCAGCTCTGGTTTCAACAACATTGCTTGTGTCCGTCTGATGGTCATTAGGCTATAGCCTAAACAAGGCAGAATTGTCTACGATGTCAATGTAGCTAACTAACAAATTAGGTAACAGTGTGTTTGACTTCATTTCAAATAGGCTACCAGTGGGAGAATTAAGCTTACTGTTCGTCAATTTTTCAACATTTATGAGGCCCATTTCCTTCTACACAACACACAAAGTGCTTTGAAAGGCTATTATCCCAGAAACCCACTCCAATTTGCATTCCGCCCCAACAGATCTACAGATTATGCAAATCTCTATTGCACTCCACACTGCCCTTTCACACCTGGACAAGAGGAACACCTATGTGAGAATGCTATTTACTGACTACAGCTCAGCGTTCAACATAGTGCCCTCAAAGCTCATCACTAGGCTAAGGATCCTGGGACTAAACACCTCTCTTTGCAACTGGACCCTGGACTTCCTGACGGGCCAACCCCAGGTGGTAAGGGTAGGTAACACAGCCACCACACTGATTCTCAACATGGGGGCCCCTCAGGGGTGCATGCTTAGTCCCCTTGCTGTACTCCCTGTTCACTCATGACTGCACAGCCAGGCACGACTCCAACACCATCATTAAGTTTGCCGATGACACAACAGCGGTGGGCCTGATCACCAACAATGGCGAGACAGCCTATAGGGAGATGGTCAGAGACCTGACCGTGTGGCGCCAGGACAACAACCTCTCCCTCAACGTGATTAAGACAAAGGAGAGGATTGTGGACTACAGGAAAAGGAGGACCGAGCACGCCCCCATTCTCATCGACGGGCTGTAGTGGAGCAGGTTGAGAGCTTCAAGTTCCTTGGCGTCCACATCACCAACAAACTAACATGGTCCAAGCACACCAAGACAGTTGTGAAGAGGGCACAACAAAAACTATTTCCCCTCAGGAGACTGAAAAGATTTGGTATGGGTCCTCAGATCCTCAAAAAGGTTCTACAGCTGCACCATCGAGAGCACCCTGACAAGGTTTGCATCACTGCCTGGTATGACAACTGCTTGGCCTCTGACCGCAAGGCATTACAGAGGGTAGTGCGTACGACCAAGTACATCACTGGGGCCAAGCTTCCTGCCATCCAGGACCGCTATACCAGGCAGTGTAAGAGGAAGGCCCTAAAAATGGTTAAAGACTCCAGCCACCCTAGTCAGACTGTTCTCTCTGCTACCGCACGGCAAGCAGTATCAAAGCGCCAAGTCTAGGTCCAAGAGGCTTCTAAACAACTTCTACACTCCAAGCCATAAGACTCCTGAATATCTAATTAAATGGCTACCCAGACTATTTGCATTGCCCCTCCCTCTTTTACACCGCTGCTACTCTCTGTTGTTATTATCTATGCATAGTCACATTAATAACTCTACCTACATGTACATATTATCTCGACTAACCAGTGCCCCCGCACATTGACTCTGTACCGGTACCCCCTGTATACAGCCTCGTTATTGTTATTTTACTGCTGCTCTTTAAATATTTGTTACTTATATTTATTATTTTTAAATTTTTATTAAAACTGCATTGTTGGTTAAGGGCTTGTAAGTAAGCATTTCACTGTAAGGTCTACACCTGTTGTATTCGGCGCATGTGACAAATAAAATTTGACTAACCTCGCTCTTAAATTTCAACACAAAGCGTTAGTCTCAGACTCTCCGGATATGAATGAGAAAAGTGAAACGTGAGCAGGACGTTTGTTTACTGCCATATAACCGGGGCAGTTCAGTTCAAACACTTATTTCCCCAGACAGACAGGTTGGGTGAAACAGGAACTCAAACTACCAGATGATGATTTGCAGAGCACTTCAGAGCAGCGCAGGCACGGCCATCTACAAATACCTCCTTTCCTGTCTGGGGGAAAAAAACAGAGCGGAAAAATAAAATCCTGGAAGCCCAATATTGAACAGAAACAAAACATCTGAAAAATGGCTACTAAGGCAGTGTTTCCGCTGCAATTATTTAGCTGTGGCGCTGTGCCACGGCAAAATCATTGCCTCCATGGCAAAAAAAATAAGGAACATTGAAAAAAAATATTTCTGCTGAGGTGCACTTTGAAGATGCTGGAACAGTCCACATTTGCTTTTCCTCTGCAAACATAACGAGTAACAAATAGAAAAAATAAAACAAACTCCCCCGTAGAACAGTATCTGCGTGTTCTATGCGAGATAAATATTCCCGTCGAGGCACGGAATCAAATACAGCCTGCAAAAATAGGCTATTATTTAGTATGCTACTCAAACTTTTACCGGCCGCACCGGTTTGCCCTTCATATGGCCTGCGTATGGTCTAATGAACGAAAGCCTGAATTCATGTAAAAATTAACCGAATAATTGAAGACAAAATAGGCTACCACGTTGTTGACCTTCCAAACATGTGACTTCACTCACGCAGCACCTGTTTCTACGATGGTGCTGTAGCCTATTCCCTGATCATAACATTTTCTGTTTATTTATCCGGTTAGGCCCAAGATAACCATTTATGCATGAGCTAGGCTCTCCGGGCAAAGTAAACTTAGCAATGCTTCGCAATATCACGTGAGGAGAGGGAACATAAGCTCTGCGCATGGACAAATTAGAACATTTTAGCACGACACAAATAAGGGACAGTTCCCAGGTCCTCACACACTCATTGACCATGCATAGGCTACATGAAAACACTGCTATGGCATGTAGGCTAAGGTTATGGACACGTACATTCTAACACTACCAACATTCATCACTTCATTTCACAGATCAGAGCATTGAACAATATAGCCCAAAGCCATAAAGATCAGATTTATATGACTAAGATCACTTTACTGGTCATATGATGGTTCTGAGGGAGCCTAAAGGCTGGTTCAGAGATGAAGGGGTTAAGTCAGACAGCCAACCCATCTAGGCCTATTCAGAGGCATCCCAATCTTATCATCATGGCTGAGTCTGAGCAATGAGGCTCAGGTCTGTGCTGCTGCTGTCTGAATCCAGTCCATATGGCCCTTTAGCTGATTCAGCATGCTGCTACACCCTGATGGGCCATGGTAAACTGCCTGATAATCTGTAGAGGGCATCTGAGAGGAGACGGGGACGGGGGGGGGGGGGGGGGGGGTTCCAGCCTGTCATTTTGGAAGTCGAACTGTAGGCAATAACAGACTGCAGTCGCTAGACTTTATTATAAGATTGCTATATATAGGCTAGGCCTAATGGTGTATTATTGTGTCCCTGAGATGTTAACGTTAAACAATTCTCCAGGCGTTGAAAGATCTGATCGTCTGACCCTTAGGCGCATGTCTTGAATAAAGCTCAGAGGAATTACTTGGTTAGCTAGGCCAATACCAAAATCAGATATTGGGTTATTGGAGGAAATCCGGTGGGATAATAAATGTTATGCCCCAAAATAAGATTGACACAAAGCTTGATTTAGACTTCAACAAATGACTACCAAAGTAAAATGTAGACTAGTTCTCTATTTAAAAAAAGCCCTTAAAAAAAAAAAGAAGAAGTGTTTTCAATAACACGATGAAGACTAAAACATTCAAAGAAAATAACAATTCTGGCAACGTTTAGGTTAAAACACAAAAAGCACATTTGTGCAAAATATCAAATCAGACAATGTCTAAGGTGTTTGCTACTGGTGATAGGACACCGCAGGAGCAGCTCAAAACCACAATAAACAGCAACCCTCTGACTGGTTGTGAAAGTGGCAAGCGAGCACTTCCTGTTTTTCACTCTCAGTCAGGTGCACAAAACTGAGCAGAGGACATTTATGGATTAACTATGATTCTACACTCGCTTCTCTGCCAGCTGGAGAGAAAGTGGAGAATTTGGGGTGGGTAAACTATGCTGATATTTTATTTAACTAGGCAAGTCAGTTAAGAACAAATTCTTATTTACTGCCTTGTTCAGGGGCAGAACGACAGATTTTTACCGTGTCAGCTCAGGGATTCGATCCAGCAACCTTTGGGTTACTGGCCCAACGCTCTAACCACTAGGCTACCTGCCTCCCAGGCTTTGCCAAGAGCTAATAGTTTACTTCAAGTTCTTTCGCACTCAGTCCCTATAACATGTTCATATGTTCCAACACATCACTCAACATGATATCTGGTGTCTATAAATCTCTGACAAAGTCCTCACAAAAACTGTACAGTAATTGAGTAGTCAAGGTTCAAGGAACCTCAACAGGGGGGAAAACAATATCTTCAATTGCTCCAATTAGGTTACAGTAGGTACAGTATTGGCAGTATGACACTGTGGCAAAAACAAGGGTCAAGAGGAAGTTTAACCTACTTACAGAGTTCAGTCATTTCCAGGTCAAATTATCCCTATTCACAAAACCCATCTGCCGTAACAGTGACAGCGCTGACTGAAGAAATGCTGCAACAAGATACCTGGCGTTCCAACCGAAACTAAACACACCAAGAGGCCCTGCTCCCAACTCAGCGTTGAGAAGTGCATCTGTCGCTGTACGTCCAACCACCGGCAGCGTTTCACAATGGATCAGGCACAATAATAAATCAGGGAATCCTCTGGTGGTGAAGGAATAGCGCAGGCTGGTTTGGGCACACAGACAGAAACACAAAAATGCCAAGTATTTGGGTGGTCCAGTCAGCTAGCTATGTTCCCATGTCTAACCAATGAAGGTCCATTTTCCTGCCTGCTGCTGACTTGTTTGTGTGCCCATGATGAATCTGTTGGAGCTGCTCTCTCTAATTCTGCAATCACTTTCCCAGGAGCTAGCAGCAGAGTCATTAATTGGCAGTTAGTTGGTTGTCAAGTGAGAAACAGCTGTTGCGGTCTGATACTGGCAGAGGCACCCTGAAGTCAAAAATCACTAGACTCCATTGCCGGTTTGGCAGGTTGGAACATAGAGAGCCTATTCCCAATTGTATGGGCTGGATGCCCTGAGCTAGGAAGTAATTCACAGTTTTGATTTTGCTTCTAGGCATTCACCAGAATGCCTGAGACACTGGCCTGAGGCTAGTGATGTTGTAGTTATCAGTTAAATAGCAAGCTAGCTAACGTTAAAGTATGTGAAAAGATACTGTGGCCATGCTCAACTGGACTACGGAGAGCTGTTGATATTCAACAGATTATCAAAAGCTAGTTTCACCTTTTAAAAACTAGGATGTTGTTATTTTAAAGTCGTGAACCAGTATGAACATGCAAGGCAGCAGCAGTAAGCAGCACACTTTAGCTAGCTAGTTGGCTCACTAGACTAGCAGCACTACTGTCAAGCTCATGACCAGAAAACAATTTCATTGCCGAAAATAACTCCGTATTTGGAAGTTTTACTAAGTTTTTAGAAATAATGATTTAGATACAAATGTATAGGCAATTGTTAGCTAATGGATTTAGCTACCTAACTCAGCATGTATGCATTCGTATTTTGAAAAACACACGAGTAGGCTAGCTACGTTAGCAATCTCACTTCCTGCGGCTTTTTCTATCCATGTGAACTCGCTTGACACTAACTGATTCTGCGTCGCTAACGTTGGCTACACATTTCCGCGACTACCGTTTATCTTAATTAGCCAAACAACGGTTCTTAAAGTTGCTCGCTCAATTACACTTACCAGTGACTTCTTAAAATACTACTTTTGAATGGGAGATCCGATGTCTCTGCACCCCGATAGCCCACTTTCACCCCCTACTTTCAACCTTAGAATAACGATGTTTTTTTCCGTGGACCCCTCCCTCCAACACCGTTATAAAGCGTGTCACTAAGCCCCGCCCATACCAACATGTCATTGGTTAGTATATGCGCGCCGTCCGATATTGACCAATAAAACGGAAATTAGCTTACCTCTTTGGCCAATAGTGACGTTGAAAACGTACAGTGGTTGTGTCCTCGCTCTATGACTGAAAAATAATGAAATGAGACTGGGATGCAATGAATTCATCTTTTCTCATTTGTGTTGAAATCTAGACTTTGAATGTATCCATACTGCCTTGCTGTCTATGTGATGAAGGTACTCCTCACAAAGTGGCAAGATGTTGACCTATGCGAAGTTGCAAACTATATTTTCAATATTAGTATCTGTTGTATCCCTACCCCAGTTTTAAAATACAGCAAATTGCCATCAATTGTCATAGACTATTCAGATACCTCAGGGTAAATTGGAATCCACTGTGTAGAGTAGTAAGTTTTCCTTTTGTGCAATGCCAGCTCTCTCATCAAGGCTTTATAAAGATTGATTGATGTGCTCACAGCATTGACGAAATTTCCACGGGGGGATATGTTTCCCCGATATTCAGAACAGGTAAATTTATCCCCCACAATCATTTATTTTAAATCAATACAAAAAAAACAGGTCGGGGCCCCCCAGATAGCATAGGAACACGTCATACGCAATGGCAACATGTGCAGAATAGCAGGAAATTTGCTTTAAAACTGTTTTTCTTTCTCTCATCCTCATTGGTAAAATGTAAAGAATAGTATGAGATGAGCTATAAAACAGCAACATGTGTAGAATTGCAGGAAATTAGCGTTTTAAAGGTTAATTTCTGTGTTACAATTAAGTATCTTACTGTGATATTTTTCAATCAAAATGGTAAAAAATAAACAAAAAATTGCTTCTAGGCAAAGAGCAATTTCTCAAGCTAGAATTTTGCTAGGACCTCCAGAACCCAATTAACCCATTCAAAACTTTTAATTACTCTACCTTTAAAGGCTTGCAATGCTCTTGTAGTCCAATATTTACTGTACGATATTTACTGACAGTAAGCTGTGAAAATATAACACTGTGCAGACATGCAACGTTCTGCATACAGTGGAATTCACTCTTTGATGCAAGACTGATACCCTCTATAAGAAATGTGCTAAAGACCATCTTTTACAGTCTAAATGTCATTTTAATGGTACAATTCTTGAATGGAAAATTCTCTTAACATTTATGAATAACTTAAAATAAATAGAACATAAATATACATTAACCTCTTCAATTAAAATATATTAACATTATCATCTATAGAATGATATAACAAACAAAATAATAAAATCAGCAGCAGATTTTTGAACTAAGTATACATACCAACTAGAACATAAGCAGCTGTAAAAGTAGAAATGGAAAATGGAAAACAAAATGGAAATGAAAAGGCCTGATGGTGGCGCTAGAGGAAAGGTCAAGTGGTCACCAAATCAATAGGTTTCTTCCACTTGGGGTTTTGATAGTGCGCAACAAATTGTATGGCAATCCAGCCATTACTTTGAGATATATCTTGTTCTCAGTCTTGTTCTCAGCCTGTGGGCATCATGTGTGTAGTGATCCAATATCCATAGCCATGCCATTGAACAGTTATCACTGGCCCTTGCTCAGCCTTTACTCACCAAAAGTCCAGCGCCGAGTCTTCTTGCAAGCAAAGTCACTGATCAAGTCCAGCTTTCTAGCTAACTGACTTTCAATGGACAGCATGGCAAGACTGCAAAGCCTGTTCTGGGACATAGTGGACATCAAATCTTTGTTTTTAATCAGTTTTAGCTTACTGAAAGCTATCTCGCCACCAGCAACAGTCACAGGTAGTGTGCAAAATATACATAAAGCAATGTACACTTCTCCAAAAATGCTTTGCAGCTGCATCTTACAAATTGCATTCAGGAAACCAAGAGGGGACAAGTTAGAGGGGAAAGTGGCAGCATATACAGTGTTCAGGTGTCTCACTTTCTTTTGAAACTCAGGTGTAAGATCTCTGGAATACTTCATGATCTGTGGTTGGCACACAGAAGGGACTTTATCCTCACTAACCTGCCCAACTTTCAGAACAGCAGAAAATTCTTCGACAATTTTTGCAGTGGTGTCAAACCTAGTGTCCAAGTCACTTATGATGTTGTCCATAGCAGTAATAAAACACTGTGTTCCAAAACACTGTTGCTGCACTGTCCTGAGCTGTCTCCTCTTGAGAGGTCTCATCATGGAATCTCTTCCTTTTCCTCTGGCGGCTGTGTTCCTTGCTAAATTGAGATGCAACATCCATTTGCGTAGCAATCAGTGTTGCCTCAGACAGGAGAGACTCCCATCCATCTCTAAGAACCTGCATCAATTCCTTTAAGGCTCTGATATTGGCTGCCTCTGTCTCAAGTGAGATTTTTCCTGACTGGAAAATCACATTCCTGTCCTCAATGCATTGCAGTACCTGCAAATATGCCAACTGACATGTCATTCAACACAATGCTGCTCACCTCCTTCTTCAGTTGGGAGTAGGGCTGGTTCAGGGGTATGGGGATGGGGAGACAGGGCTGCTGAGCCTGAAGCTGCATCTGTTGGGCCTGGCACCAGGCAGGGGCAGGGACAACTGGTTTAGTATGAATAGCTTGCTAAAAGCTTGCTAAAAGTCGGCTGAAAGAGGAGCGAAATGTAAACACTCAGAATTTTCCCTGAGCCTTCTTATATTTATACATATATACATTCTTACATATATTTAACTCTTTTTTTGGGTAGGCACAAAAGTACCTTCTACTTCCATTCATTTTTTAAAACTGGTACCGGTTACCTTCAGAAAAGGCCCGGATAGTGTGTAGGTCAAAACAGATATCTCTAGCTTAAATTGACAGATTTTGATAGGGATTTTGTATTATGTCATTTAGATTGACGCACCGGTGCCTCAATCGACTCTAGGGGGTTATAGTCCCAAGTTCTAGTATTACACTGAATATAAGGACTATATATATACTAAGGTATTCTTCCACTTATGCTGTTTTTAAAAAAAAACCTCAAGAGAGGCTATGACAAACAATAGAATTGCAGGAACTTTTTATATGTAAATATGATTTCTTTTTTGGAACTCAGTCGGGGTCTCGACTTACTTTTGTGAGTTAGAATGATAGAATACACAAGGTGCAAGTTGAAATTTGGTTGTTTAGATAGCTGGCTAGACTAATTTACCAATCTAAAAATTGTTAGATTCATTGACTGACATAACAAGAGAAAAAATGGTGTCTTGTCATGAAAGTCAATGACAGTCACTCAATTAGCCATGTCAGCTAACAATCTTTAGATCGGTAAGTTAGTCTAGCCAGCTATCTTAAGTAATCATGGCCGAAAAGTGACCGGGCATGTGCCCAGGGGCCCTGACCTCCAGGGTGCATCAAAGCTGGGACCGAGAGATTGAAAAACAGCTTCTATCTCAAGGCCATTAGACTGCTAAACAGCAATCACTAACTCAGAGAGGCTGCTGCCCACATTGAGACCCAATCACTGGACACTTTAATAAACGGATCACTAGTCACTTTAAACAATGCCACTTTAAATAATGCCACTTTAATAATGTTTACATATCTTACATTACTCATATCACATGTATATACTGTATTTTATACCATCTACTGCACCTTGCCTATGCCGCTCGGCCATCGCTCATCCATATACTTATGTACATATTCTCATTCACCACTTTAGATTTGTGTGCATTAGGTACTTGTTGAGGAATTGTTAGATTACTTGTTAGATATTACTGCACTGTCGGAACTAGAAGCACAAGCATTTCGCTACACTCGCATTAACATTGCTAACCATGTGAATGTGACCAATACACTTTTATTTTATTGATTTTGTTAGTCACTCTCACTCAAATATCATTAACAAGACATAAGTCATGGCAAAATGTGTAGAATTGCAGGAAATTTGCTTTAAAACGGAAACAATTTCTTTCCACCCCATGCCAAAATGGTTAGAATAGCAGGAAATTAGCTTCAAAACTGCACATTTCTTCTCTCTCTGCCAAATGGCAAAATAAGTAGAATTGCATGAAATTTGTAAAAAAGAAAATCAACATTTTCTCTCCGCCCCATAGCTAAATGTGTAGAACTGCAAGAAATGAACTTGAAAACTAACATGTCTCTCCGCCGCCAAGAGGGCGGCCACTTAACTGTTTTGCCCGGGCGGTAGAGTGTGAGAGGGCAACCAAATCTTGCCTAGGGCCCCCAAAAGGTTAGATTTCCTATCATACTCTGCCAGGGGTGCAACTTTCACTGGGGACGGGGGGACATGTCCCCCCCACATTCTGAAATTGCATTATTGTCCCCGTTAGTTTTATCATTGGAATGTGATACAAAACGAGGCAACAGTGTGCTTTAGGACCATGCGGACGCCTCCGAGCGGATA